>NC_056726.1:411877462-412067462 GCF_019279795.1 Protopterus annectens | reverse complement strand
AAGGATTTCCTGACCACTGTGGCGATGTGATTATCAAAGGAGAGACTACTGTCCACCTGTGTCCCAAGGTCTCTTATCACATTTTCAGCATTAAGTAGACTACCAGCTATGTGGTAGTTCATGGGTACAGAGTTTTTGCCAAAGGGGATGACAATACACTTTTTCGCATTGAGCTTCAGGCCATGGCTTTGACACCAGGTATCTGTCTCAGTGAGGCCCTTTTGTAGTTTGTCCACATTGTTAGGAGTTTTGATTATGGCTCCTAGTTTGCAGTCATCTGCAAACTTTGTCAGCCAATGACCTTCTGTGTTAGCCTGCACTTCAGAGAAGTAGATACCAAACAGGAGAGGACCCATGACTGAACCCTGTGGTACTCTACTTGTCACTGGTCTGAAGTCAGATTTGGAATCCGCTACTTTCACAGTGTGGGTTCTGTCCATGAGCCAGTTGGCAACCCATCTTGTGACATAGGGATTTATACCTAGTTTAGTGAGTTTATCTATAATTCCAGAGTGGGGGATGGTGTCGAAAGCCTTGGCGAGATCTAGATAAGCTCTGTGAACCATTTTACCCTCATCTATGGCTTTGGTGACTGCTTCAAAGAAGTCAAGCAGGTTTAGGAGACATGATCTGCCTTTTACAAATTCAAACTGGGTAGGGTCCAGAGTTTGGAGATTACCAATGTCTTTGTTTATGAGTTCCACGATGATACGTTCCATGGCCTTGCAGACCAAGCTCATCAGGCTAATGGGGCTGTAGTTCCTGGGGTCCGTCGTGGCTCCCCCTTTGTGGAGTGGGATAACCATCGCGGTGCACCTTTCAGTGGGTACAAAGCCTGAGGTGAGGCTATGATTGAACATGGTACTTAGGTAGGGTGCCAGTTCATTCTGTAGTTCATGTAGAACGCAGCCTGGGATATTGTCAGGTCCCATGGATGCTGTGTTCTTGGCTTTGGAGAGTGTTTTTTTACCTGTGCAGCCGTGATTATAGGAACTTTGCATTCTTTCGGTATAGAGATGGGCCCTCTAGGGGGTGAGAGGGGGGTAAAGTTAGCATTGAACCTATCTGCTAATTACTAGATTCAAATCTTGAACTCCAGCTGCAGTTGCAAGCTGAACGTTATTATACAGTCATTTTAAAATATGGTACAGTAGGGAAGAATCCAGCAATCAGATGATGCATTACAATACAAAATGAGACAATGCAGCCAATCTGGTGACATAGAGGGATAAACCCCTAACTACAGTCCAGTTGACCTGGGTTTGATTAATGGTCCTGATGATTGATGGACCAGCAGAGAGGATGAGAATGCCCATCCTGGGGTAGGGTGACGTGCATGGACGTGCAGAGCAATAGGAGCACTCTGGCAGGGGCCAGGAAGCCAATTGTGATGTGCTTTGGCCAAGGTGTGGGTCATATTGCCGATGACAGCACCATGTAGAAGTGGGAAGTGGTGTGGCATTGTTTGCCCATTGCACATCCTCTTGGTAATGCCTTAGCACATGCATCTGGAAGGAACAGGGTAGAATATAAGTGGCAAACCCCACTGCCAACTGTTGGTTGGACAGCTGTACACCCAGGATGCTTTTAGCTGCTGTGCTGGCCCCAGCTATAAAACTGGTATTAGTTGAGGGGAAATTGGAGTGGCCAGTAGACCCAACATGGATGTGGGGCACTGGAATTGCTGTCAGGATGACACAAGATGAGAAAAAAGGGGAAAAATGTGACAATATAGTCAGTCAACCTTAATGAGTTAAACTGACTGCAGAAACATCTGTCTCAGTAATTCATTAGATATAGTCTAAGTATTTCTTAATGTTGCTCCTGGGACCCTAAAACAAGAAAATAGAACAACAATGCCATCTGAAACAGACACATGCACTATGTTTCGTTTCTGTCTTCCATGTTCCTATAATTTCTGTCTTTTCCATGCACAGATGTACATGGTTGGAGAACAATTCTGTGTTTTTGGCCAACTTCTAACCGAAGTCTGATTGATCACAGGCGTGATTGAGTCATCTTGGTGTGACCATGCCCCTTTCAATAAATTTACACAGTCTGACACCCTCATGAAGAATTTAAAATGAGCATAGCTCTTTTTTACAGTCATGACAAAAAATGCTTCAGCTGATGCAACTAGTGTGCGGTTGTGAGAAAAGAAAATAACATTACAATGTTGCATTATAATTTATTCTTTTTAATTGCCACAGTAGGAAACCTCAAATTTACTTTAAACATAAAAAGTGCTGTTCACCCAAAGAACATGTTTTAAATGCATACGGGAAAGTAATAGTTCTCTAGTGCTGAGGGAGAGGAAGAGCTAATGTAATGGGCTCTATAATGATCTGAGTTTGAGAGTACATCTCAGGTTAAGGAGTAACATCCTTCACTGTTCAGTATTTCAAAACCCCATCTCCTTTGTGATTACAGATGCATTTACTCTCTTTCTCAACTAATAGAGGTCTGCTGCACACAACTAGTTTTTTTTACTGAGAAAGCTGTGAACTTTTATTTATTTATTTAGTTAGTTAGTTTGTTTATTTACAGGGGTAGTACACTAATCACAATAGACCATTTGCAGGAATTCACAACAAATAAAACAAACAAATTCACAAATAGAGTAATCACAGAAGGTAGATAATTCCATAGACAATTGATACAGTATATAACTATTATAAAGAGAGAAGAAAAACAAATGTGAATTAATTTTAGTAGCAAATATGAGAGGGAAGCAGCAAGTGAGAGCAGAAGGTCAAAGTAGGCGTGATGCACCTGAGGAGGGAGTTAGGTTATGTGTCCTGTGAAAAAGAACTTCCAGTCAGATTTTTGATGGAAGTGACTTTTGAGCTGAGCTCTGAATGTGGAGAAAGACAGGACATCTTTTAGGTGGGAGGGGTGGATTGGCTGAGTTTGGGTGCAAGAATGGAGAATGAATTGTCGGTATAGAGCAGCTTGGTTGGGGGGTGTCTGGGGTAAGGTAGTTAATTGGAAGAGGTTGTGTAGGTTGTTTGGGGTGGTTCTAGTGGAGTTTGGCTGCAAGAGTTGGAAAGGCACCTGGTTGAAGCAGTTTGAAAAGAAGAGGCCCCAGGAGTACCTCAACTCTGTAGGAGACTGGTAGCTATTTGGCTTTGGAGAAGGTGAAGAAGTGGTGTTCTGGGGGCGGGGGATGGTCACTGGAAATGAATCAGCAGATTTTGTTTTCAATAAACTGTAGATTGGATGAGATTTTTTAAAGGCTATGGCTATAGGAGGACTCCTTTGCCTATTACAGCTGTAACTGATCTGGAGAGAAGTGGTGGTATTTTCGGGTCTATATTAGGAAGTTGAATGTTGAAAAGAGTGAACACTCTTACACTGACACCTAAAGACCGAAACCACACAATACTGAACATATGGAACAGCGCTTTTTTCCCCAGGGAAAAAAATCGCTGCTTCAAAAAAAAAAAACAATAAACAAAAAAACAAATCCACAGACAAAATAAAGTGGGAGGCTTCACCCCCACACCCCCCTACTTAAATATACCAACTCCGAGATCGCACCTCAGTGGAGGAAATGGCAAAGTCCCACCAATGGCCTTGTGATTTTTTCCCTGGGAAAAAAATCTCTGTTCCGGCAGTTCGGCAGCCTGTAGTTTCGGTTATTAAGGGTCAATGTAAGAGCGTTCGCTCTTTTCAACATTCGACTTCCTAATATAGACCCGGTATTTTCCAGGACCAGAATAAAAGAGAACCAATCTTTTTCCTGGTGTATTCAATGTGGTTTTTGGAAGTTATGTGTTTGGTTTAGCCATAAACCTAAGTATTTCAAGGATGTGGTTGTTTCTGTTGGGGAACCATTGAGATCTGCAGTGCTGAGATTGTTATGAGTTTTTTTCAGCTTTTGTGAGGCTCCAAATACCATAGGGGTTTAGGAGTACCTTATTGTTATTCAGCCAAGAATTAAAGGGGTGAAGGTCAGACTGAAGCTGGGTTGAACAGATGAATATGAATGACTGGACTGAAGAATATCCATGTCATCTGCATAAAGTGTGGTAGGAATCTTAGGGAAATCAGAAGGTAGTTTGTTAATAAGGATTAAAAACAACACTGTGGTGAGTATGGATCTTTGAGGTACTTCTCTGGTAAGGGGTGTTTGGGTGATAGGGCTGAGCATATTTTGACTCTGAAATACCTATTTGTTAAGAAATGATGGAATCAGTTGACAGTGTTGGGGCTAAACTCAATTTCTTGGAAAGACTGAAGAAGCAGGAAGTGGCCAATATGATCAAAAATCTTTGGTAAAGTCAATGAAAACAACTCCTGACAGATTTTCTTTATCAGCATTGAGAAGGATTTTATCTGGAAGTGACCATAGTGCTGTCATTGTGCTCTGGCCAGTTTAAACTCCATGCTGTTTAAGGTTGAGAAAGTGGCACTGTTTGTTGTAATTAGTATTTTCAGTATTTTCCCATGTATAGGGAGGTTGAAGATAGGGCAGAGGAGGGAGATATTTTCTGGTTGCGGCTGTTCAGGAAGTGTTTTACAAGAGCAGTTTTCCATATAAGTAAAAACAAAAGTCAAAGTAAACTGTACTGTCATTCAGAAATCACACGTGTAAAAACTGAATGAAATTTTGTGTCTCCAAACTCAATGTGCAGACAATATATAGACTATTTTCACAGATATTTACACATACAACACCTAGCTATTACATCACAGACATGCAGGTAGAAAGACTAATACTACACATAATTAGAAACACATTTTAACACTTTTCACAGTGAGCACTTACTTGCATGAGACTTTAGTATTGCACAGGTACTTGGTTAAGACATTGCACTGATCCTTGCACAGAGAGAGACATTTAAGTATTGCACTGTGAGCACTAGCGTATCGCACTATGGACATTAGAGTACTACACTATGGTTAATCTACAAATTCATAACATGTATTGCACTGAAAGAAGAGATATTTTACTGCATTGCTACTGCTCTAGATTGCCTATAAGTCACTAGTCATGGGGAATATTGCACTAAATATCAGATGAGACTGGTAACCAGGTTAATCCACAATATGAGACAAGTTAGACAAGCTACTGCAGTTTCTACTGACCTAGATGGCCATCGTGGAGCATAGTTGTTACTAGAGTTTAGCAGCCTGATGACATCAGGGAAGAAGCTGTTCCTAAATCTCGTAGTTCTACAAAGTATGCTTCAGAAGTGCTTCCCACATGATAGACGCAGGAACAGTCTGTAAGCAGGGTGAGTTCAGTTTTTCATTATTCCTCTGGCCCTGCCAAGGCATCTGGATAAGTACAAGTCATGGATAGATTGTAAGGTGGTCTTGATGATCTTCTCAGCTGTCTTCACCACTCTCTGGAGGGATTTATGCTCAGAGGTAGAGCAGCTTTCTTACTTAACTACAAGGTTGTTCATCAGGATGCTTTCTATAGTGCCTCTGTAGAAGGTAGTGAGAACTGTCAATTGTAGATTTGCTCTCCTCAGCCTTCTCAAAAAGTGCAGCCTCTGGTGTGCTTTCTTGATTATGGCATTTGCATTTGTGTTCCAAGACAAGTCCTCATCGATGTGCTCTCCCAAAAACTTCGTGCTTCTCACTCTTTCTACTGTTTCCCCATTGATGGTGAGGGGAGAAAGTTCCTTGTGTGTCTTGTTCATGTTTATTGCTAAGTTGTTATTTCCACACCAGGTAATCAGTTGTTCCACCTCATCTGTATACACTGTTTCATTGTCATTACTAATGAGGCCCACCACCGTTGTGTCATCAGCAAACTTGATGATGTAGTTTGTATTGTACCTGGCTGTACAATTGTGTGTTAAGAGAGTGAACAGCAAGGCACTTAGTGCACATCCTTGTGGGACTCCAGTGTTAAGAGTGATACTATCTGAGGAGTTATTTCCTGTGCACACTTTCTGAGGTCTGTCTGTGAGAAAGTCAATAATCCAGTTACAAAGTGGAGTGTTGATGCCTAGTTGGAGTAGCTTCATTACCAGATGAAGAGGGATGACTGTGTTAAAAGCAGAGATGAAGCTGATGAATAGTACCCTTGTGTAGGTGTTTTTATTCTTGAAGTGTTCCAGGGATAGATGGAGTGCTAGAGAGATGGCGTCTGTCATAGAGCAGTTTGCTCAGTAAGCAAACTGCAGAGGGTCAAGATCAGAAGGCAGCCCAGATGTTATGGCATCCTTGACCAGCCTTTCAAAGCACTTCATCACTGTGGATATGAGGGCTACAGGGCAGTAGTCATTTAGGCAAGATGGTGGCGAGTTCTTTGGTAATAGAATGATTGTTGTGTCCTTGAAGCATTTCAGAATAACTTCCTGACACAGAGAGTTATTGAAGATATCCATGAGGACATTTGTTAGTTGGTCTGTGCAGTCCCTGAGCACTTGCCCTACGATGTTGTCAGCCCCATCCACTTTTCTTGGGTTAACTCTGTACAGTGTCCTCTGGGCATCAGCTAGGTTGAGGGTGAGCATCTTCTCGTTATGGCCGATGGGCATTTTCTTCACTGTTGTTCTGTTCCCTTCCTTGAATCTGCTGGAGTAGACATTCAGCTTGTTTAGGAATTCCTTGTTGGCCTCACATTGTGAAGATAGAAGTTTGTAGTCAGTTATGGACTGGATACTCTGCCATAGGTGCCTGGGGTCTTTTTGGTCAGAGCCGGAGCTCTGAATCTTTCTGTCATAGCAGCATTTTGCTTTCCTCACTCCCTTCTTCAGATTCACTCTGGCTGTTCTGAGGTCTCCCCTGTATTCAGACCTGAAGGCTATGTTCCTTGCTTTCAGTAGCTTGTATACCTTTCTCATCAATCAGGGTTTCTGGTTGGCTCATGCGATGATGGTTTTGGTGACTGCCACATCATCCACACATTTAGAGATGTAGCCCATCACTGCCTTGGTATACTCCTCCAGGTTGATACACTGGTCCTCAGTAGCTGCCTCCTTGTGCACCCTCTGGCCATACTCTTACTTGTTTCACTGTTGGACTCCCTCTAGTTAGCAATGGTTTATATGCTTGTAGTAACAGTATAGAGAGTCGGTCAGAGTTTCCCAGATGTGGGTGAGGCACTGCCTTAAATGCCAGCTTAACATTGCTGTATACCTTGTCCATTATGCCCCCCCCCCCTTGTTGCAAAGTCCACATATTGGAAATAGTGGAGCAGAACCATTTTCAAGTTGGCCTGATTAAACGTGTTACAAATTAGACATATAAAAATTATATGTCTGGAATTTTATTTTGAGTTAAGCAGAGATTATATATATGTAAAATAGGTGTGGTAAGGAAGTCTTTGCAGAGTGATATAAATCAAGTAAATAGGTCGCTTGCACCAGGGTGCATTCAGGGATGTTTTCTAATAGGGTAACAAGTTGTGTGAGTAATTTTCTTAAAATAGAAGAAGACGATAAAAGGATGGGGGGGCTGGATGAGTTGGGGAGGTAGAGGTTGTAGTACCAGGTAGGTGATGGAATTCGTTGAGAAGGCCAGAGGTTTTGAATTGGCCTTGAGATGTCTAGAGGGTAATAGGGTGGAGGTGGGAATCTGTGGATTTTCAGCTTGCGAAAAAATTTACTTCCTATCAGAAATGTTTTTTTTTTTTTTTTGCCTAGCAGAACAAGTTGTTTATTTTTGAAATAGCTTGTTTTGTGCCTGAGTATGGCTTGCTAATCTAGGTGACATAAGAGAAATAAAGACAGTGCAATTTTCTAGTGAAGGGTTTTGGTTCCATGTAGACCATGCATTGTCTCTAAGTTTGAGCAATGATTAGGCAGTGTTTTTTATTGTACTTGAAATGGTGCTGTGTGAGAGTGAAGAATTTGTCTTGAAGTTGAAGAAGAGTATGTGAAAGCTGTTCCAGCTGAGGTGGGGTTCTGTAGGTTTGGTATGGGAGACCAGTCTAAAGTTGCTAGGTGTTTTTGAGGTTGTCTGTATTGATGATGGATCTGGATCTGAAGCTAACTAGTTTGCAGGGCAGTTTTGGTGACTGGTGGATAATTTGGAAGGTTATTGGGGAGTGCTTGATGAATGAGGGTGGAAGAACAGATATATTGGAGATGATGGGGGTGTGGGTGATTAGCAAATCCAGGAGGGAGTGGTTGTTGGTTTGGAGATTTGGATGAGTAATGCCATTACCTGATCGCGTAAGGTTGATATTGGTTAGGAAGTTGTCAATGTCATTTCTCAAGGGACCTAAGTAATTTAGGTTAAAATCACCTAGAATAACCATATTTATATAGTTGCAGGCAGCTGAGGTGACATAAGAATAAGGGATTTAAATTTGTTAAGACAGGCTGGAGGAGGAAGGTAGGTGACTACAATTAGAAGGTGGCTGATCTTCCAGGATGGAAGTTTTGGATTGATCCAGTTGGGTCCTGAGGTGGCATTTGCTTGGGCCATGATAGCTTGTTTAAGGTTGTTTTTATAAAGAATGAGTCCTCACCTTACCTACTGCCAGCTCTTGTGAAATGGAGATGGTTATTGTAGGGAAGTATATGCTAAATGTTAGGACTGTTCTGTTTGAGCCATGTTTCAGTGGCAGCCGTGACATCTGGTGAGTGAATTGTAAGAAAGATGTTTATCTAGCCAAGTTTATTAGAGGTATTTTGGGTGTTAATTAATGCACTGAAGAGGGTGGAGGTTTTGGAAAAAGTTATGGGTGTTATGGTGGGTGGAACCTGGACTGGATTCAATGTTGGCTCTGAGGTGGTGTATGGGCATGTTTGGGGTGAATTTATAGCGGTGTTTAGGAAGTTTGAGGTGGGGTTGCTGATGCTTGGTAGGTTTGGAGGAGAGGCAGTTAAGGGAGTATGAAGTTGGAGTTGTGAGAGAGTGGTAAGTGGAGAACTGACTCTATAAATTAGTGGAGTAGGTTTTGAGGTTCAACTGGGTGATTGTGAGATTTTGTGGTAGGCTAGTAAAGGGAAGGTTGAGAGATGATTGAAGAAATGAGGTTACTGATGGCATAGTATATATAGAGGGTTAAAGGAAAAGGGAGTAAAATAGTGAGGTGGGAAAGCCTCATGGAGGATAACGTAGAAAAGTAGTTCTGAAAGTAAGTGGCAGAGTCTGTGATGACAGCAGAGGACCAGAGAATGTATATGGGAAGGTTTAGGGGTCGAGAATGATGTGATGATTGTTAGTGGATTTATTTAAGTGTGGATGGTGATGAGACTGTATGGAAGTTGAGGGTGTGAATATATCACATTAAGGTGTTTGAAGAAGTAGGATGTGGGTGTAGTGAAATTGTCTTTATCTTTAATGGGTGGTCAGAAATGGGTGGGAGGAGAGTGGAGACAATGATGTATAAATTGGAGAGCATGGGGTGGCTGGGGAACTGGAGATGGAAGGGTAGTGAAATGGGTGATACCCCCCAGCTGGAATCAGTCTATGATGGTGTGCAATGTGGATACAGGGGATATCGAGGCAGCACAGTTTAAGCACAGTTTGAATCTTCTTCACCCGAGAATTCACTTAAAGCATTCCTTACCCGTGAATACATTGGTGTCCATGTAATTACAGAAAACAGTTTCCATTGTAGTGATAACACTCCATCTGTCCTATGGTACAACACTTATCATTCATTCAGATCCACTGGCACCTGCAGGGGCACATCTATATTAATTTCTGATCTCATTGTCCATCACCAAATTCACATGATATAAACCTAGACATGGCTGAAGGTGTAACACTCTAGCATTCATTTTCACATAATACCAAAATGTAGAATCGCATCTATACCTCCCCACAAGTATGGAGACTATCTTAACCATTTAGAAAAGTTGAAACAAATACATTTCTTGATAGCAACCTCAAACATAAAACTGAAAATGTATACTAACAACAACAAAGGTGTCTACAATTTTCAGGATTTTGTAAATATTAATACAATTGAATAAATTGTCCCCCTGTCCTCCAGAGGTGTTAGTCTTCTAGATCTTGACCTCACTAATATATCCCTCGGTTGCACCACCCGGCTTGTTATCTCCTCCTTAGTCAAAGATGATAAGCTTCACAAGGGCGGTGCCTCCACCGACCCTGGAAATTACCGTCCCATTAGCTTGACAAGCCTTATCTGCAAAGCCATGGAGAGGATCATAATGGAACTCATAAATAAAGACATAGGGAACTTGCAGACTTTGGATCCAACCCAGTTTGGCTTTGTCAAAGGCAGATCATGCCTTTTAAACTTGGTTGACTTTTTCGAGACAGTCACCAAGGCCATTGATGAGGGAAAGGCAGTCCATACAGCCTACCTTGACCTGGCAAAGGCCTTCGACACAATACCCCACTCAGGTATCATCGAAAAACTCATCAGCTTGAATGTAAACCCATACATCACAAGATGGGTTGCAAACTGGCTAAGTGACAGAACCCACAGGGTCAGAGTTGCTGGAGCCATGTCAGACTCAAAGCCTGTCACAAGTGGTGTCCCACAGGGCTCAGTCCCGGGTCCACTCTTGTTCGGCATCTACTTTTCTGAAGTACAAGCAAACACAGGAGGGTTATGGCTGACAAAGTTTGCAGATGACTGCAAACTGGGCGCCATAGTCGAAAACACATCTGACACAGATATCCTTCAGAAGGGCCTCACAGAAACGGATAACTGGTGCCAGAGCCATGGCCTAAAGTTAAATGCCAAGAAATGCATAGTCATACCCTTCGGGAAAAACAAGGTTACCCCTAGCTACCATATAGGTGGCAATCCACTGAGCACAGAAGAAGTCATCAGGGATCTGGGGACCCAGGTTGACAGTAGCCTTCGCTTTGACACTCATGTTGCTAAAGTAGTTAGGAAAACCTTCTACATTGCCCACCTGATCATGAAGGGATTCACATCTAGATCAAGGGAGGTCATCGTCCCCCTGTACTCATCACTCATTAGACCTATGATTGAGTACAATGCCCCATTCGGAATGTATCTGACCCGACACCTGCAGCAGCTGGAAAGGCCCCAAAAGTTCCTCACCAAAAGGATAAAGGGTTTCAAAAATATGTCTTATGCTGCCCGACTGAAAGAACTCCAGCTCTATTCAGTCTCATACCGCTTGCTCAGAGGTGACCTGTGCCTGACATATAAGGCCATGTCAAACCCTGATTTGATGAATATGCTTCACCTCAAAAAATCTAGATCCCTCAGAACCACAAGGGCGGGAGACTTAAACCTTGACACGGTGATTAATAGAACATGCTGGAGGGACAGATTCATCACCCAGAGACTCCCTATGCTGTGGAACAAAATCCCGGTACATGTGAGGCAGAGCACCTCGCTGGCCTTGTTCAAGAGGAATCTTGACCAATGGATGGGGGATCGCAGATATACTCCAGGGATTACTTCAGTGTCACTGCTTGACAGAGGCACAGCAAAATAATAGGCATAGTTTTAGTCAAACTAAAGGGGTGGCGAAAGCCAAATAACTATGGGCTAGGCTTATAAATGCCCTTGGGCAGATAGCCTAGTATGAACCTATGAACCTATGAACCTATATTATATCTTTTTCCATGAAAACCTGTTTCATAACCCCTTATTAGCTCTTTTACTTTCAGGGATTACTCCAAAATCAGTATTTAGTATTTTTATAGGTTCATGGATTCATAGGTGTGTACTAGGCTAATGGCTCTGCAGCCTTCACAAGCCTGGCCCATAGAAGTGCCCTGGCATTGTGCCGCCCGATGTTAGTTATCAGTGCCTCTGTCAAGTAGAGCCACTGGAGTGATCCCTGGGGTGAACTTTCTATTTCCCATCCACTCATCAAGATTTAGGTTCATAGGTTCATAGGTAGGTACTAGGCTATTAGCCCTAGGGCCTATATAAACCTAGCCAAAAAGGTACCCTGGCTTTCGCCACCCAAGAAAATTATTTTCCTGTGCCCCTGTTGAGAAGAGCCACAGAAGTGATCCCTGGGGTGAATTTCCTATTTCCCATCCAATCATCAAGATTTTTTTGAAGAGTGCTAATGAGGAGCTCTGTTTGACATAGATAGGTAGTCTGTTCCAGAGTATGGGAAGTCTCTGGGACAGGACTCTATCCCTCCAGCATGTTCTGTTTATTGTGGTAACAAGGTTTAGGTCCCTAGGGCATGTAGCTCAGAGGGATTGGGATTTCTTTAAGTGGAGCATGTCCAACAGCTCTGGGTTTGACACAGCTTTGTATGTTAGGCAGAGATCGCTTCTGAGTAGGCGATATGTGATGGAGTAAAGCTGGAGTTTTTGAGATGGTCTGCATAGAGCATCTGTTTGAGGCCAGTAATCCTCTTTGTGAGGTATTTCTGTGGCCTTTCCAGTTGTTGTAGATGTCTTGTGAGGTACATACCAAAAGAGGAGTTGTGCTCTATAATGGATCTAATTAGTGATGAGTAGAGGGGAACAATGACCTCTTTTTTTCTGGATGAGAAACCTTTTGTGATAAGGTGAGCCATGTAGAAGGATTTCCTAACCACTGTGACGATGTGATTATCAAAGGAGAGACTATTGTCCACCTGTGTCCCAAGGTCTCTTATCACACTTTTGGCATTAAGTAGACTACCACTTATGTGGTAGTTCATGGGTACAGAGTTTTTAACAAAGGGGATGACAATACACTTTTTGGCATTGAGCTTCAGGCCATGGCTTTGACACCAGGCATCTGTCTCAATGAGGCCCTTTTGTAATATGTCCACATCATTAGGAGTTTCGATTATGGCTCCTAGTTTGCAGTCATTTGCAAACTTTGTTAGCCAAGGACCTTCTGTGTTAGCCTGTACTTCAGAGAGGTAGATACCAAACAGGAGAGGACCCAGGACTGAACCCTGTGGTACTCCACTTGTCACTGGTCTGATGTCAGATTTGGAGTCTGCTACTTTCACAGTGAGGGCTCTGTCCATGAGCCAGTTGGCAACCCATCTCGTGACATAGGGATTTATACCTAGGTTAGTGAGCTTATTTATAATTCCAGAGTGGGGGATGGTGTTGAAAGCCTTGGCGAGATCTAGATAAGCTGTGTGAACCACCTTACCCTCATCTATGGCTTTGGTGACTTCTTCAAAGAAATCAATCAGGTTTAGGAGACATGATCTGCCTTTTACAAACTTGAACTGGGTATGGTCCAGAGTTTGGTGATTACCAATGTCTTTGTTTATGAGTTCCATGATGATACATTCCATGGCCTTGCAGACCAGGCTCGTCAGGCTAATGGGGCGGTAGTTCCCAGGGGGCCGTCGTGGCTCCCCCTTTGTGGAGTGGGATAACTGTCACAGTGCACCATTCAGTGGGCACAAAGCCTGGGGTGAAGCTATGATTGAACATGATACTTAGGTAGGGTGCCAGTTCATTCTGTAGTTCATGTAGAATGCAGCCTGGGATATTGTCAGGTCCCATGGATGCTGTGTTCTTGGCTTTGGAGAGTGTGTTTTTTTACCTGTGCAGCCATGATTACAGGAACTTTGCATTCTTCCGGTATAGAGATGGGCCCTCTAGGGGGTGAGGGGGGAGGGTAAAGTTAGCACTGAACCTATCTGCCAGGATGTTAGCAATATCAGTTGGTTCTGTATATTTAGGGCCATTATGCTGTAACTCAGAGCAGATCTGAGTGTTGCCATTGCGATTCTTGACTTAGCTATCGAATGCTTTGTGGTTGTCTTTAGAGTCAGTGGCAATTTTGTTTTTGTAACTAACTTTGGAGGATTTTATGAGGGATCTCAGCTTCTTACTGAGGTTGACCAGGAGTTCTTCAAGTCATGGGATTTTACTCTTTTTTTGCAACAGTTTCTTTCTTCTGTTGTAGAGTTTGTTTATGGCAGAGGACCACCAGACTGGCTTCCTTTTTTCTGGATGATAGCATCTTGGCTCTATTAGGGATAGCATGAGCCATGCACTCGTGTAAGTGCTTATAAAGTGCATTTTTGTAGGATTCAGCAGTTGTACCTCTATTGTCTGTCTACATGGGTGTCATGAAGTTTGCCCCTTCTGTCTTAAGAAATGTGAAGTTGGTTTTGGAGAAGTTTTTTTATGGTGGTTTCCTTAATTGGGGGTGGGGACGGGATGTGGATGTCTGGGGTGATTAGCTTGTGGTCAGATCTGACCAACAAGGAATTGACCTCTGGTGTGAAACACGGGTTGCCCATGTTGGTAATGACCAGGTCTAGGATATTGCTGCCCCTGGTTGGGGTGTGAATAAGTTGATCCAAGGTGTTGGAATTTATGAATTCCAAAAAATGTTGAGCAAAAGAGTTGGTACATGAGTAGTTTTCCCATTTAATGGTGGGGTAGTTGAAATCACCCATTATTAGGGTGTTGGGTTGTACCCTAATGCTTTCCAGTGTATCAAGAGATGAGTAGTGGGAATCCTGGGGCATGGTAGAGGGTCTGTAGCAAGCTACAATTTGGATTGCGGTCTTGCCCAGGGTTAGTTGCACTTGGATAATCTCGGATGCATTATGCTGTGCAACTAGCCCGGAGGTGTGGATATCCTTAATGAATATGGACACGCCTCCACCTTTAGTGCTTCGTTCCGGGTTAGGTGGACAAAAGGTGTGGTATGAATTATAGCCTGGTAATGCAGGGGCGCTCTCTGGAGCTATGAACCAGGTCTCTGT
Source organism: Protopterus annectens (assembly GCF_019279795.1). Taxonomy (NCBI): domain Eukaryota; kingdom Metazoa; phylum Chordata; order Ceratodontiformes; family Protopteridae; genus Protopterus; species Protopterus annectens. The sequence continues at coordinate 412,052,895 of NC_056726.1, read as the reverse complement.
CATTTCACAGATGTCGATGTTCTCCATTTTAAGGAGTGCCTCGAATGAGTGCATTTGAGGTTTAGACTTCTAGCATTGAGTAGCATTACCCTCAGATTTTGCTTGCTTGTACCTGTTATGGTGGTGAATTTGTCATTTGAACCTTGCCTAAAAAAGGCACTATAGGGTTGGCAAGAGCCTTAGCCAGTATCCAGAATCCCAAGGGTGACAGGTGCAGGCCATCTCCGGCAAAGTATCGTGGTCTGTCAATCATGTCATCCCAGGCAGACAAATACTGGATCCCTTTAGAATGACACCAGAAGCTTAGCCAATTGTTGAAGTCAATCATTTTGTCCTTGCACTGTGGTATTATTCTGAGTGATGGCAGGATGCTACTCAGGGCTAGGGTCATACCTGCCTGGGCTACAAGATCGGAGAGCTCCTCCATGTCTCTTTTCATGTAGTCCAGGGAGGTACATCTCAGGTCATTCACACCAACATGGACAATGACAGTGTCATATTTGTACTTGTTGTGGAGTGACCTGAGTGTGTGCATTATGTGGTGGATACTGGTACCTGACAGGCAGCTGACAGTAGCTTTCTCCTTCTTTAGCCTGGTGAGTGGAACATCAGTGTGCCTGACTGTAGAGTCAGCTATGACTAGAGTGTTGGGTACATTATGCCTTATGGGCTGTGGTTGAGTGGCACACTGAGTTTGTGGGCTATGTGTCATTTGGGTTGTGTTGGGGGGTGGATGTTTTCTCTTGAAGAGGCCAGTGAGGTGCTCTGCTTGACATGTATCCAAGAACAAAGCAATGCAGCATCCAAACTGGTCATAATCTTTTATTATAAAATGTAAGCACTTTCGGGTTGAATACCCTTCATCAGACAAACTTCACATAACAGTAAAACATCTTTAAATATTAAAACAATTTAAAAAACAACCAATCACTTTTTGTGTTTAATGCGCCTTTTCTTTAAGGCTGGTTTTAAAGGAACAGAGTTGTTTAACCCAGGTGAGCTGTCAGCAGCCAATTGTATGATCCATCTTAATTCTGCATACTCAGTATCATTAACAATGTCCCCCCACCTTTTTTCATCTGAACAATATGAAAAACCATAAAAGTATGATCTGAAAAACTCGAAACATGCTGGTACAATGCATTATGTTTATCCTTCTGTTTAATAGATAACAGATTATGCAATATCCTTGTTTTTAATTCCCAATTAGTTTTTCCAACATAATAAATTGGACATGGATACCCCCCATTTTGTATACAAGACAGGAGCCAACTTAAAAAGAATGATAGAAATGAGGACTTCACATAAGGGTAACAACTTCAGTGGTACAAGGGAAGGTACCAGTAGATGTGGGCACTGTAACCGATGTCATGCAATAATGGAAGAAAATACCATAACATTGGGAAACCTTAATAAAACCAAGATAAGATTCAAGAAGGGGAATTGTCAGACCCAACATGTGGTATACTTAGGTATGTGTACCAAGTGTCCTAGTTTCTATGTATGAAAAACGGACAGAAGACTTAGAAATCGTATATATGATCATCTGTATTGTATAAAGAAGAAGAACAAGGGCAATGCCCTATACAGACATCTGGAATTCAGTAATAGTTGTGATACTTTCAAGTTTGCTATTCTGGATTGTGTTATGACAAGTTTAAGAGGGGGAAATATCAAGGCCAAACTGGGGGAGAAAGAGGTCAAATGGCAAATTTTGTTAAATGCAGCCAAACACCCAGGAATAAATGAATGTATCCCCACTAAACCTTTATTACAGGTATAAACTTCATTTAGACATAGTATATGGAAATATACGGCTCGAATCTGTAATTTTTTTAGAAGTTACAAAATTTTTTTTTATCTAATGTTTTATAATATATTTATTGTTTATTATATTTATTAACCAGAATATATTTCTTGCATACAAAATTCTCAGCTATACAAGAGTCTCCCACTAGATATACATACATATATATTTTGTTACATAATAATTTTCACAGACATTTTTTATATTTATTATAAATTGTAGTATTTTATAATATCAACCACACAACATTCAATTATATAGATAATTTTTAAATTTAGCTAGATGTATTATTAAGAGAAAGTTATTCATTAATATATACTTTTAAACATATAGTTTCACTTTATTTCATTCAATTATTGGTGTTTTATTTGCAAATATATACTTATAATATGTTTTCAGTGTGATTCATGAGTATAGACATGAATTCAGACATCAGTTCATTATTATGTAGTACATCATTGAATTTGACTGGAAGATAGAATGTATTTAAATGGATGACATAGAACTTGTAATTGTTCTGAAGAAATCTACGGTTTAGTAGATGAAAGTGCTCAACTTTTTGTGGATATTAAAGAGTTTTTTGCTGATTATGGATATTTGAGACGTGACACTTATTTTGTCAGTGAAAACATTTTAGTGTTTTTTTTGTACTCATATCGATAATAAACTCTCCTTTGTCTTCTGCATTTCTGTTCTTGTTAGAAAAACTTTTTATCTTACATGGCTTATTCTTCATGGCATCTCTTCAAAATACAGAGAAACTATAGTCCCACTTGGATAATCATAATTTTTTTATCAGGAATATGTGTGGATAACATACATAATGGGGAACATAATGAATTTCCTAACAATATTGAGTAATATGACTGAGATTCTTAGTGGTCTCCTTATATGCAAGACCCGTAACAACTAATGACTCTATGAACTTATAAAATAGAATTTATTAAATTCATTATAAAAATTAACAAAACTAAATAATTGTTGCAAATCATAACTTGCAAGGTTCTGTAATTCCCAATAGTCCTACACTATTCATGAATATAGTGCTTCAAGCCTTAAGCATAAAAGTAAAATATATACATTCACTGCTGGGACTCTGAACTGCTCCATCTGGTCAGCTATTCGAGACATATGAAGTCCTAAATATTCCTTTTCTGGAGCCACTAGGACTCATCCAGGACACTAAATGTTGAAATTTAAGTGGCCTAGTAGTTTCACGGTATTCATTCAGCTGTTGCATCTGTCTCACTTCACATAGTCTCCATCTGTCTTCCTTGTGCATTTCCTTCTTCAGTTTTAGGATCAATGGCACATATTATCCATTGATTGCCAATTCTTCCACATCAGTATTTTTGAGTCCTGCTCACTTTAGCTTGACTAAGACTCTTCAGATGCTGTCTTGGCTTTGCCTGGCTGTATGATAAACATGGCATTTAAACTTTCTTGGTTATTTATGTTGTAAATCCTATTTACTATCCATCATCCCTCTCTAATGCCCTAGATCACCGGAAGCTCTTCTGCACAGCTAGTCAGTGCTGACTGAATGCAGGTTCTTCATTTCATACCTAGATACCTATAGGAAGTGTTCTTGGGATATGTGACACAGCCGAAAAACAGTGATAAAAGCATTGCTTCTCAAACTATTCACCCATCTCCGTATAACAGCTTACAGACTTGACCCCATACAACTCAAGAACATGCTCTTTCTTTATATTTACCCTTTAATGTTAGGCTCTGGGCATACGTCTCTCTATCCATCTATATTTCTTAGCTAAATGAGACTTCGTCCTCCCTCCATTTCCCATTCCCTCATTCTTGACATCACTCTTGTCTCCCCTCACAGGCATATTTCTGGTATTGCTGTCATCCCCTTGTTTGTTGTGACATATATCTTTGCTGTCACTTTCCCTTTCTCCTTCTCTCTGTCTCTTTTAGCCCCCCCACCCACCATGCACCTTTCTCCAGGATTCTTTGCCTATAAAGCCTGACAACATGGCTAACTTACACTGTAAGGTTTACTTTAATTCAAAATGAAATGTAAATGTGAATGCAAATCTAAACCTGTTCTCTCTTTATGCATAATTATACACCTCTTCTATATTTTTTATCTTGAATCAAGATCATGCATTTTTGTGTGTTGTGAACATTTCATATCATTAGTGAACTTATTTCCAAGGATTCCTGATTTTGCAGGAATGACTACTTCTGTTGTAAAGCATTTGTTACTGAACTTCAGCTCAGCTGGTTTTACACTGGGAGGGTTTTTTTTGCATTTTGTGGTGGCAGCAGGGAGCTAAATTCAAGCATCCAAGGTAGGCACTACTTTAGTTTTTTTATGTTTTGATCTGATTGGCCTGGGGATTTAACTTTAAAAAAGTCTTTCATCCTGCTGGTATAAAAGAATTGCATTTTTATAAGATTATGCTCATCTTCTCAGAGCTTCCTTGTGCCTGGCTTGTATTGCTTTTAAAACCATCTGGAAATACAAAGCTGATATAAATATATATTGGTTTTGCACTTGCTCTAACTCTTTCAGTGATATTTAACAATTCTGTGCTGCATTTATTTATTTTCTTGAATTTATCACTGTTTATCAGTCTGCATTTACTAAAGAAACTTCATCTGTTTTGCAACGTTTTGTGTGTTGTGAACATTTCTCATGGTTAGTGAACTTATTTCCAAGTATTCCTGATATTTCAAGAATTATTACTTCTGTTCTAAAGCATTTGTTACTGAATTTCAGCTCAGAGCCAGCTGGTTTTACATTTTGAGGGCTCTTTTGCACTCTCTGGTGACAGCAGGGAACTAAATTCAACCCATCCAAGATGGAAACTACTAAGTTAATAGCTTTTTGTGTTCTTATCTGATTGCTGTGAGGGTTTAACTTTAGAAAATTTTTTCAAGCTGCTGGTATAAAAGCCTCTCACAAACTCAGTTCCCTGGGTTTGCATACAGACTCGCACAAACACAGTTCCCGGGTTTGCGTACAAGCAAATCTCTCCAATTTAAAATCATGTACAGGATACGCTCTCTATAGTCTCCCACTGTTAGTATAGACTCTTTATAGAGCCCCCCCATTAGTATAGACCCCGTTATACCACAACCCTCTAATTTCTCTCCCCACTATGAAAACAGGATTTAACCTAGCATTATGGATGATCAGTTTCCCTCCATTTCTCCTACCAGCCTGATTGACATGGCTATCCTGAGGCAGCATAGCAACTGCCTCATATACACTGACAACCATCTATTCCTAAATCACCCAAGCACAACTTGTGAGAGATGCATCTACACTAAGAATTTGGAATCCTTGCTCTGTCAGACACAGAACAGTAATACTCAACACGTTGTCAGCCAACATACATGTCCTACGCAAGCCATGCTCTCAACACATAAACCAGTATAAACAGATGTACTCACCAGAAACCTTCCTAAACACCAGATACCTTATAAACATAAACATGCTACACCTAATACAGCACCTACAGCAATCATTATACATAAAAACACAAGCACCAGTGTCTCACCAAATATACCCTAAGGCAAAGCACATCTAAACCAAATTTTTTAGTCATAGATGTCCCATTCAACAGGCTGGACAAGGCGAAGGTTACAGTCTGCTGTCTTTCAGGTGCCAGGATCCATCAAATCACACATTCACTTAAATCTCTCAACATCAAGTACCATTATGACTCCATTATTGTTCATGTTGGTATGAATGACTTGAGATACACCTCACTGGATTATATGAAGACAGAAAGGATTGATCTCTATGAATATGTGTCCCAGGCAGGTATATCCCTAGCCCTGAGCAACATTCTACCCACACTTAGTATGTTACCACAATATAAACAAAAACTGATTGACTTCAACAATTGGCTTAGTTTCTGGTGTCATTCTAAGGGGATCCAGTTCCTATCAGCATGGGATGACATGGTTGATAGACCATGCTGCTTTGCCAGAGATGGTCTTTATCTGTCACATCTAGGCTTTCTGTTATTGGCTAAGGCACTTGCCCCCCTCCCCATAGTGCCTTTTTTAGGCAAGGTTTCAAGAACAAAAGTTCTGATGTGAAAATATCACTCACAAATAAATTAAGATTTATGATGCTAAATGCTAGGAGTTTAAATCAGAAACTGCACTCACTGGATGCACTCCTCTCCCTGGAAGATGTTGACTTCTGTGCAGGCACAGAAACTTGGTACAGGGCCACAGACAGTACCCTGTTCCTGCAAAGCTGCAATGCCTTCCAAACTTTCGGATCGCAAAATGAACATGTGAGCACCAAAGGAGGAGGAGTATCTATCTACATCAGTGATAAATACACCTCTAGACTGGTTCATAGGTTCACAGGTTCATAGGTAGGTACTAGGCTGTTGGCCCTAGGGCCTATACAAGCCTAGCCAAAAAGGTACCCTGACTTTCTCCACCCAAGAAAATGATTTTCCTGTGCCCCTGTCAAGCAGAACCAGAGAAGTGATCCCCGGGGTGAATTTCCTATTATACATCCAATCATCAAGATTTTTCTTGAATAGTGTTAATGAGGAGCTCTGTTTGACAAAGATAGGTAGTCTGTTCCAGAGTATGGGAAGTCTCTGGGACAGGAATCTATCCCTCCAGCATATTCTGTTTATTGTGGTGACAAGGTTTAGGTCCCTAGAGCATGTAGCTCGGAGGGATTGGGATTTCTTTAAGTGGAGCATGTCCAACAGCTCTGGGTTTGACATAGCTTTGTATGTTAGGCAGAGATTGCCTCTGAGTAGACGATATGCGACGAGTAAAGCTGGAATTTTTTGAGACGGCCTGCGTAAGGCATCTGTTTGAGGCCAGTAATCCTCTTTGTGAGGTATGTTTGCGGCTTTTCCAGTTGTTGTAGATGTCTTGTGAGGTACATACCAAAAGGGGCATTGTACTCTATAATAGGTCTAATGAGTGATGAGTAGAGGGGAACAATGACCTCTTTTTTCTGGATGAGAAACCTTTTGTGATGAGGTGTGCCATGTAGAAGGATTTCCTGACCACTGTGGTGATGTGATTATCAAAGGAGAGACTACTGTCCACCTGTGTTCCAAGTTCTCTTATCACACTTTCGGTGTTAAGTAGACTACTCCCTATGTGGTAGTTCATGGGTACAGAGTTTTTACCAAAGGGGATGACAATGCACTTTTTGGCATTGAGCTTCAGACCATGTCTTTGACACCAGGCATATGTCTCAGTGAGGCCCTTTTGTAGGATGTCCACATCATTAGGAGTTTCAGTTATGGCTCCTAGTTTGCAGTCATCTGCAAATTTAGTTAGCCAAAGACATTCTGTGTTAGCCTGTACTTCAGAGAAGTAGATACCAAACAGGAGAGGACCCAGGACTGAACCCTGTGGTACTCCACTTGTCACTGGTCTGAAGTCTGATTTGGAGTCTGCTACTTTCACGGTGTGGGTTCTGTCAGTAAGCCAGTTGGCAACCCATCTTGTGACATAGGGATTTATACCTAGTTTAGTGAGTTTATCTATAATTCCAGAGTGGGAGATGGTGTTGAATGCCTTGGCGAGATCTAGATAGGCTGTGTGAAGCACCTTACCCTCATCTATGGCTTTGGTGACTACTTCAAAGAAGTCTATCGGGTTTAGGAGACATGATCTGCCTTTTACAAACCCGTACTGGGTGGGGTCCAGAGTTTGGAGATCTCCGATGTCTTTGTTTATGAGTTCCATGATGATACGTTCCATGGCCTTGCAGATGAGGCTCATCAGGCTAATGGGCCGGTAGTTCCCGGGGTCTCTTGTAGCCCCCCCTTTGTGGAGTGGGATAACCGTTGCACTCCGCCATTCAATGGGCACAAAGCCTGAGGTGAGGCTATGATTGAACATGGTACTTAGGTGGGGTGCCAGTTCATTCTGTAGTTCATGTAGAAGGCAGCCTGAGATGTTGTCAGGTCCCATGGATGCTGTGTTCTTGGCTTTGGAGAGTGAAGTTTTTACCTGTGCAGCCATGATTACAGGAACTTTGCATTCTTCCAGTATAAAGATGGGCCCTTTAGGGGGTGAGAGGGGGTAAAGTTAGCACTGAACCTATCTGCCAGGATGTTGGCAATATCAGTTGGTTCTGTATATTTAGTGTCATTGTGCTGTAACTCAGAGCAGATCTGAGTGTTGCCATTGAGATTTTTGACATAGCTATAGAATGCTTTGTGGTTGTCTTTAGAATCAGTGGCAGTTTTGTTTTCATAACTAGCTTTGGAGGATTTTATGAGGGATTTCAGCTTCTTACTGAGGCTGACCAGGGAGTTCCTCCAATCGTGGGATTTTACTCTTTTTTGCAACAGTTTCTTTCTTCTGTTGTAGAGTTTGTTTATGGCAGAAGACTGCCAGATTGGCTTCCTTTTTTTGAGGATAGCATCTTGGTTCTGTTAGGGATAGCATGATCCATGCACTCGTGTAAGTGCTTATGTGTAGGATTCAGCAGTCATACCTCTATTGTCCATCTGCATGGGTGTCGTGAAGTTTGCCACTTCTGTCTTAAGAAGCATGAAGTTGGCTTTGGAGAAATTTTTTACAGTTGTTTTCCTAATGGGGGGTGGGATGTGGCTGTCTAAGGTGATTAGCTTGTGGTCGGATCTGACCAACGAGGAGCTGACCTCTGGTGTGGAACACCGGTCACCCATGTTGGTGATGACCAGGTCTAGGATATTGCTGCCCCTGGTGAGGGTGTGGATAAGTTGATCCAAAGCATTGGAATTGATGATTTCCAGAAAACGTTGAGCAAAAGAGTTGGTACATGAGTAGTTTTCCCAGTTAATGTTAGGGTAGTTGAAATCACCCATTATTAGAGTGTTGGGTTGTACCTTAATATTTTCCAGTGTATCAAGAAAAGAGGAGTGGGAATCCTGGGGCATGGTGGGGGGTCTGTAGCAAGCTACAATCTGGATTGCGGTTTTGACCAGAGTTAGTTGAACTTGGATTATCTCGGATGCATTATGCTGAGCAACTAGCTTGGAGGTGTGGATATCCTTAATGAATATGGATACGCTTCCACCTTTAGTGTTTCGGTCCGGGTTTGGTGGCCGAAAGGTGTGGTATGAATTATAGCCTGGGAATGCAGGGGTGCTCTCTGGAGCTTTGAACCAGGTCTCTGTCACTGCACAGATGTCAATGTTCTCCATTTTAAGGAGTGCCTTGAGTGAGTGCATTTTGAGGTTCAGACTTCTAGCATTGAGTAGCATTACCCTCAGATTTTGCTTGCTTGTACCTGTTATGGTGGTGAATTTGTCATTTGAATCTTGCCTAAAAAAGACACTATAGGGGTGGCAAGAGCCTTTGCAAGTATGCAGAATCCCAAGGGCGACAGATGCAGGCCATCTCGGGCAAAGCAGCGTGGTCTGTCATTCATGTCATCCCAGGCAGACAGATACTGGATTCCGTTAGAATGACACCAGAAGCTTAGCCAATTGTTAAAGTCAATCATTTTGTCCTTGTACTGTGGTGTCATTCTGGGTGATGGCAGGATGCTACTCAGGGCTAGGGTCATACCGGCCTGGGCTACAAGATTGGAGAGCTCCTCCATGTCTCTTTTCATGTAGTCCAGGGAGGTACGTCTCAGGTCATTCACACCAACATGGACAATGACAGAGTCATATGTGTACTTGTTAGACAGGAAAACTCCATGGAGTTACTCCAACTTAAACTAACTGTGGGTAAACCCCCCCCTTAAAGTCATCATTAGTTATAGGCCCCCCGTCAATGAACCAAGATACTCACGCTGCTTATTTAGACCTACTTGAGTCAATCAAGTTATAGCCAAACACTTTAGTCAAGGACGATTTTAACTATCTCTACACAGACTGGGAAACTTATATGAGTACCAACATGCTCGCACAAAGTCCCCTGGACTTTGTTAACAGTAATGCCCTGGAAAAAATAGTAGGCAACCCTACAAGGGGCTCAAATATTCTTGACCTGATCCTCACCAACATAGGTGGCCCTTGCACCACCACAAGTATAGGGCCCTTACTGGTTAAATCTGATCACAAATCAATCACATTTTAAGTAGCTATAACACCTGAACTCTTCTTAGGTGAAATCAGGCTAAAAATGTTCACCAAAGCTAATTATAACCTCCTAAAGGATGGCATAAATAACTTCCAACATCCTGTTCCTACATATGGCATTGGCAACTATACTAAGGTATACACAAATGCCTTGTACAAACACTTCTACAAATGTACTGACAAAGCTGTACCTGACTGGATCTTAATAAGATCCGCAAGAAAAAACAAGCCTCCCTGGTGGACATTTAACATTAATAAGTTATGCAACAAGAGGAAGAAGCTGCTGTCTGAGAATAAAAATAGATGTCCAAGCACTGGAAGAACACCCTCCTCTGCTTGAACAAACAAATAAGACAACTTGTAAAATTCTCTAAGGGCAACTGCAAAAAAAAATTACAACCATAGCTAAGGATAACCATAAGGCATTCTTCAGTTATATCTGTAACCTAAAAGGTAGGACCCAGATGTGTGCTGAACTAGCTGTGGATGGCATCACACACACACACACACACACACACACTGATCCTCTGAAAATAGCTAACCTGTTAGCTGACAGGTTTGGTGAAAATTTCACCCCCCCCGTCCCATCCAGACATTCTGCAAAGCATTCCCTCTACATCTTCCCCACCTTGCATCTCCAAACAGCAAGTCATTAATGCTCTCTCCAAGGCTAAAAGCACAGCCTCTATGGAACCAGATGGCATCCCACATTGCATTTTAAATGGTCTAAAATATGAGTTAGCAACTCTATCTTCAAACACAGCCTGAGTACTGGTTTTGTCACTGCTGAATGGAAAACAGCAACCATCATCCCCCTTCCTAAAGGGAGTACAGCAACAGTCCCTGGGAATTACAGTCCCATAGGCTTAACCAGCCTTATCTGTGAGGCCATGGAATGAATCATCATGGGGCCTTATAAATAAGGATACAGGAGATCTCCAAACCCTTGATCCAACACAGTTTGGTTTTCTCAAAGGCAAGTCATGCCTATTAAAACTGGTGGTCTTCTTAGAAAACATCACCAGGGCCATAGATGGAGGAAAATCTGTGTATACAGACTACCTTGACTTAGCCAAGGCCTTTGACACAATCCCACATCTGGGTATCATTGCTAAACTCTCCCAGTTGAAAAATCAGTTCTTATGTTGTCAGGTGGGTTGTTAACTGGCTCACTTACAGTTCATACTCAGTCAAAGTTGGGGACATTACTTCAACCAGAAGGCTTGCCACCAGTTGGGTTCCACAGGGGTCAGTGCTGGGCCCCCTATTGTTTGGAATATACTTCTCAGAAGCTCAGGCCAAAACATAGGGGCTGTGGCTGACTAGGTTTGCTGATAACTGCAAATTAGGTGCAGTCATTGAATCCCCAAATTATGTCAATATACTTCAAGAGGAAATTACACAAACAAATGTTTGGTGCCAAAGCCATGGATTCAAGCTCAGTGCTAGAAATGAATTATCACCCCTTCAGTAGAAACAATATCCCCGAAGACTATCATATATATAATAATACCCTAAGTAATAACTCAGTAATGAGTGACTTGGAAATGCAAGTTGACTGTAGCCTAAACTTTGACCACCATGTGTCTGATGTGGTAAGGAAGGCATTGTATGTCGCACACCTCATTAGTAAAGGCACTACCTCAAGAGCGAAAGAGGTCATAACTCCTCTGTTCTCAACCCCCATTAGGCCAATAATTGAGTGAAATGGTCCCTTTGGTATGTACCTTACCAGGCACCCGCAGCAACTTGAGAGACCTCAGAGATTTCTAACCAAGAAAATTCAGAATCTCCAGCACACATCATACATCGACAGACTGAAGTTACTGCCACTGTACTCAGTAGCATACAAACTACTTAGAGGAGACTTGTGTCTGGCCTCCAGAGCAATCTCGGATCTAAACCTAATGGAAGTGTTGCACATCCACAAGTCAAATGGGGCAAGGGTCACCTGATCCAGGGACCTTATCCTGGCCTGTGACATAAATAGGACCTGCTGTAGATAGAGATATCTCTCTCAAAGGTTGCCTCCCTATGGAATAGGCTACCAATTCACATCAAAGAAAGCCCCTCTGTGACCCTGTTTAAGCATAGCCTGGATCATTGGATGGGAAACTGTAAATTCCTGCTGTGGATTTCAACTATGCCCCTCCTAGATATGGGAGTGGTTGCTAACTAAGATCTCCAGTTTAAGCAAGATCCTTTATATTAGGTTTCTCTAGTATTATATTGGGTACACACAGCTAGGTTTATAAAGACCTTTGGGTCATTAGAACAGCAGCCACCTATGAACCTATGAACCTACACACATTGTTGGCATGCAAGTGTATAATTAAATTCTGTTGTTGAACTGAACAGAATTGCAGAGTTATAATGATCAGACTATGGGAAAACATAAAAATGCCCATTAGAACTGCTTCTGAGCCTCCATGTGTGACATTTATATGGCAGTGATATTGAAATATACATATAGCTGACATAGCCAAACATGGAAAGAAGTTATGTTGATGAATGACTTGAGATAGCTGCCTAACCTGATATATATTAACTCATATGAGCAGCAGATATGCTGGCTTGGGACAAACACATCTTTCCAGTCAGTGACCACATAAAAGATACAGATGCTGACAAGATTGGGTCTGATGAAATCTTCCAACACCTATTAATCTGCAAGAAAATGGCATGCTTACAGCCTTCATGTTGAGATTAATAACTGTTTTAATCATGCATAAGCTTTCTAATAACCTGTTTTCAGAGATGTTCACTTGTAGTGACTAATGTTTTTTTGCACTATACATACTTAACAAATTATTGTATTAGACTTGTGCAGTTCTAAAGACCACAGTTCGTCTAGGATAATAGTCATGTATATGGAACACACCAGAAGGAAAATAAAACTGAGCAGAGCCAAGAACAGAAGTCACAAAAGAGAGAAGCTAGGAAAACACAATGTGTACACTTCAGAGAATGGTGGTCTTGACAGAAATGTTTAAGTCTAAAGAATTCAGCAAAGTTCAAGGTAGTACTATAAATATTTGACAAAGGCAATAATTAAGAATAAGGGGAATGGAATGAATTACAGGTACTGAATGCATTAAGCGCGTAAAAAAAACAACCATCTAGTGCAGAAAATGAGCTCAGAAAGTTTGATGGCATTAAAGATCACGAGAAAGTCAAACCGCATTCCTGTGAAAAGAGAGCGAGAAGTAATGACACAGATTAAGTAAGACTGAGAACTGGTATGGCACTGGAATAGGCATACCAGCCAGACCTTGATACTCTTAATTTAATGTTATTTGTCTTTCTGCATCAAAAATGGAGAGTGATGCTTTTAAGAAATATGTAAAAGTGTTGTCCGGAGCATCAAAAGACAACTGTGTGTTTCTTACAACTTTCTAAGAAGGATCACTATAGTTCTCTTATAAAATTCTAAAATTAAGTATTCCTTACAATATCTACTACTTATGGCAGAAACAAAACTATTCACAGTCACAGAAAGCAAATATATATATATATATATATATATATATATATATATATATATATATATATATATATATATATATATATATATATATATATATATATATACAAATGAGATCGCCCACACACTGGATTACTTTGAATTTTGTTTTACCTCTCATTCCTTCACATGACCATCAAGCCTTTATATATTTTTGGTCCTTTCTTCCTTCCCTTCTCATGACATCCAGGGATACTAGGAGAACAAATAAGGATCTTACCAATCATCCACGCATGGTCATGTCCGTCTAAAGTGAAATGGTGTCTTTGGCAGGAGTTCTCAGCTGGTATCCTCCAGGATGAGTGCATCTCGTCAACAATTGCGTGACTGCCATGAATCCATCTGTTATCCAGAATTTTGTTAATGGAACATGTCTTAGGCTGATCCTTACATGGCACATGCAGCAGGTTCTACACCACCCTGTACCTCCAAGGAGGGACAGTCCAGGATCAAACATTTACTCTCGTCTCATCCCAGTCAGCTCCTCCACTGTCTAGGCTATTAATCAAACCCAAGTTATCTGGAGTGTATTCAGGGACAAAATGTTTATATTGTCGATTTGGCCTTGCAAAACATTGGGTTAAATTTATTGCTAAATTCTACTGAATTGTTTTATTTATATTTGCTTCTCTAGATGTCTTTTTATTTTAATTTAGCTTCTTATAGATTTGCTTTTTTAGTTATCTTTTTAATGTGTGAAAAAGAAAAAGAAACATTCAAAGCAAATAGTGCTGAGCCAGATAGGTGAGAAGCAGAGATGGGATGACATGTGTTGCCAAAATGTTAGATACAGTGAATAGGTGTAAAACAGAAAAAATACGACTGCATTGTTTTAATTATATGTCTATTGCAGCACACAATTTCAATATGTTAGCAACAAAAGATATACCACAGGATGGGTAAGTACTGATGGGAAATCAAAAGCTAAATGTTTACACCAAAACCGCAAAATCAATAAAATGTTTCTTTAAACATTTTTATTTTAGAGCATTACATCATACTACGTGAACTTAAAACTTTGCTGCCTTCTTACCATATTGTATAACAGCTGCTGCAGACGTTGTCAACCTGTGTCCTCCAGGATGAGTGCATCTTGTCAACAATGTGTGACTGTCATGAATCCATCTGTTATAGGAGAACTTGTTTAATGCATTTATACATTTATTTTCACATGAAGTCACAACAGAAATGTCTTTGGTACTATGACTTGTGCTCCACAGTGAAAATGTAAAAGTCAAGATTTTATAATGCAGTTAGTATATTAAAATGGAAACATGGTCACTTGGCATATAGCCCACACTATAGATGTAGTTAGACAGCATAACTGACAGGAACTGGTAGCACAGATGCTTTCCCATCTTCTCAGTTTAAAGATCACCCAGGCTCTGTCACCCCATCACATGTGCTGAAGAAATGCAGTATGAAGTTAACAAATAACAGAGAACAGAGAATAATAAGTTTACATTCTAACATTTCAGCAATAAGTCGGACATCATAGTTTAAGTCACTTCACTGGTATGCAAAAATAGTCAAAACAATGATTCACCACTATAATTACTGAACCAGACTCTTTGTTTTTCTAATTGAAAGGCACAGGTGAAATTTAAATGTATATATAAACTGAATTTCCAGTTTAGATACTCATGTAAATCTGTGCTAATTAACTCAATAATTAACATGTTACTGATTGATCCTAAAGCTCATTGAGCATTATAGTTGAAATATAGCTTCATTACTATCTACACAAAAAAACTAAATGATTAAAGCACCGACAGAAAATATTTACATGTTTCTACCTAATTTAATATTTAAAGCATGTTGGCCTTTCAAAATAAACTGCACATATGCAGAAATAAAACATTTCAAAGCTATGAATTCATTAGGGATTATATTCATTAAGGCATCACTTATCAGATTTAATCCATATGCCATTTGTTTAGAAAAATTCTGTTCTTTTTCTGCTGATAATACATTGAAGCAAACAAATTAAATCACTGATGCAAAAATGTTGTACTGTTAGCATTTGCTGGCCTTATAGTATTCTAATCATGTGCACTGTGATTTGGTGATGTTAGTTTATTTCTCCTGTTAAAGTAAAAACTGCAAGAGAAGATGATAAATGTAAGCATATAGGTTCATAGGTAGGTAATAGGCTATCAGCCCTGGGGCCTGTATAAGCCTAGCCAAAAAGGTTTCCTGGCTTTCGCCACCCAAGGAAATTATTTTCCTGGGCCTCTGACAAGCAGTGCCGCAGAAGTGATCCCCGGGGTGAATTTTCTATTTCCCATCCAGTCATCAAGATTTTTCTTAAAGAGGGCCAATGACGAGCTTTGCTTGACATGAATGGGTAGCTTGTTCCAGAGAATGGGAAATCCCTGGGACAGGAATCTATCCCTCCAGCATGTTTTGTTTATTGTGGTGACAAGGTTTAGGTCCCTAGAGCATGTAGCTCAGAGGGATTGGGATTTCTTTAAGTGAAGCATGTCCAACAGCTTTGGGTTTGACATAGCTTTGTATGTTAGGCAGAGATTGCCTCTGAGTAGGCGATATGCTATGGAGTAGAGCTGGAGTTTTTTGAGATGGTCTGCGTATGGCATCTGTTTGAGGCCGATAATCCTCTTAGTGAGGTATTTCTGTGGCCTTTCCAATTGTTGTAGGTGTCTTGTGAGATACATGCCAAATGGGGCATTGTACTCTATAATGGGTCTGATGAGGGATGAGTAGAGAGGAATAATGACCTCCTTTTGTTCTAGAGGAGAACCCTTTTGTGATGAGGTGTGCCACATAGAAGGACTTCCTGACTACTGTGGCGATGTGGTTATCAAAGGAGAGACTACTGTCCGCCTGTGTTCCAAGGTCTCATCACATTTTCAGTGTTTAGTAAGCTATGAACTACTTCCAGAAAAGTTCACATTTATATACCTAAACATTGAGCTATAGGCTACCTTTTTAAACTTCATAGAAATTTCAGCTACATTAATACATTCTTCTCTTTTATTCATCTGCCTGTTCTTGATATCAAATACTGTCTGCTGGTGATGCATTACTGATTTATAGTATAAATAATTGTAAGGCTACAAATACAATTTTTTTTTGAGATCAGAGATTACTCAGGTGGTGAAGTTATTAAGGTGCTTTGGGTATTTTCTTATAGTTGTGCACTACCTGGTTATTGTTTTAAAAATCAGGATTGGATGTTTACACAACTACGTATTAAATGTGTGTGTTTGTGTATGTGTGTAAGTGTCTGTTTGTTGCTGTGCTCATTTATTTAGTTTTTCTTTGTTAACTAGATTGTAGCCTCTTTTTAGGGGAGAGCTGAGGTGGTATGTATATATATATATATATATATATATATATATATATATATATATATATATATATATATAAAGAGAGAGAGAGATATTCTTCATTTATGGAAAACCTAAGAATGTCTTTAAATTCTTAAATTCTAGCAAAGATCAACAACAGTCCGTGAAACAAGTGCCTAAAGAGTGCCAGAAATCATGACCCCTACACTTGCAAGATGTTGAAGTGCTGGCATAAAAACTGTGAGTGGGGTAGGGGGAGTCATTCTTATACTTAGTTATGTATATGTATTTTAAATATGCAACTATATTATCATTATCTGCATTTACTAAAAATGTTCATGTTTGCAATAAATCCTATTAGAAAAGTAAAACAATAAGGTTATGATGTCTCTGGTCAAGGTTATACTATCAGTCGCAGTGCTTACCTGTGTAAAAAGAGCTGCTCCCAAATGCAAGAGGCCTAGAGATCATGCTGACTGGGTGGCTGTTTCCATGAGTGTCTGGCTGTGCTCCACCTGTACCAGTAGCAACAAGTCAGGAGATGAACAGCATTCCCACTCACTGCAATATGAGGTACAAAGGTGTAGCAGATGGTGACCAACATACTAGCAATGGTGACAGAGTGGAGAAGAAGCTGCCATGAATGACAGCACGAAATTACAAGCTGGGACAGTGAGACAGGCTTATGACATGGCTGTATCCCAGCAAAACAAGTGGATGAATGTGGCAGAAGGCTACCACTTTCACTGTGGGAAGTATGCTAATGAGAAAATCTATTTGGGCACATTGGGAGATGGACATCATGGTGTAAGGACCAAACGATAATCCTGGACAGCAAGGCTGGTGCAGAACTCCAAAAGTCCACTGTACAACACCACCCATATAGCCATCATGATTGCTGTAAAGGAAAAAAACAGAACATCTCAGGGTATTCCTGTAAATATAGTCCAGAAATGTGTACAGGTTTTGTGGTAACCCCTGGTTAGAAAAAGGACATTACAGCAACTTATTTGCAGCATAAGGAGGAAAGGCACGGCTCCAGCATGGAATACATTTACCATCCTAGAGGCTATAACACTGCAACATGTGTGTGTATGTATATATATATATATATATATATATATACCATTAACCTGTACAATTCAATTGAAAAACAAACAAATCTGTTAGGGGGAAAATATCAGAAATAAAAAACGTACAATAAGCTGGTTGCATAAGTGTGCACACCCTTAACCTAATACTTTGTTGAAGCACCTTTTGATTTAATTACATCAGTCAGTCTTCTTGAGTACACACCTACCATCATTTAAAGAGACTGATTAACCCCAAATAAAGTTCAGATGTCCTAGTAGGATTTTCCTGACATTTACTCAGTTGCCTGCTACAGCAAAAGTCATGGTTCTCAGAGAGCTTGCAAAGCATCAAAGGGATCTCATTGTTGAAAGTTATCCGTGAGGAGAAGGGTAAAAAAAAATTTCACAGCATTGGATATACCATGGAACACAGTGAAGACAGTCATCAAAAAGTGGAGAAAATATGGGACAACAGTGGCGTTGGAAAGAACTGGAAGTCCTCCCAAAATTGATGAAAAGACAAGATAAAAACTGGTCAGGGAGGCTGCCAAGAGACCTACAGCAACACTGAAGGAGCTGCAGGAATTTCTGGCAAGTACTGGTTGTGTACTACATGTGACAACAATCTCCCATATTCTCCATATGTCTGGGCTATGGGATAGGGTTGCAAGACAAAAGCCTTTTCTTATACAGAAAAACATCCAGACCCAGCTAAAATTTACAAAACAATACAAGTCTCCTAAAAGCATGTGGGAAAATGTTATGGTCTGATGAGACCAAGGTTGAACTTTTTGGCCACAATTCCAAAAGGTACATTTGGTGCAAAAACAGCACTTTGCATCACCAAAAGAACTCCATCCCCACAGTGAAGCATGGTGGTGGTAGTATCGTGCTTTGGGCTTGCCTTGCTTTTCTTCAGCTGTAACTGGGGCTTTAGTCAAGGCGGAGGGAGTTATGAACGGTTCCAAATACCAGTCACTTTTGGCCCAAAACCTTCAGGCGTCTATTAGAAAGATGAAGATGAAGAGAAATTTCACCTTTCAACATGACAATGACCCCAAGCATACATCCAAATCAACAAAAGAATGGCTTCACCAGAAGAAAATTAAAGTTTTGGAATGGCCCAGCCAGAACCCAGACCTAAATCTAATAGACAATTTGTAGGGTGACCTGACGAGGGCTGCCCACAAGAGATACCCTCACAATCTGATAGATTTGGAGCACTTTTGCAAGGAAGAGTTGGCAAATATTGCCAAGTCAAGATGTGCCATGCTGATAGACTCCTACCCAAGAAGACTGAATGCTGTAATTAAATCAAAAGGTGCTTCAACAAAGTATTAGATTAAGGGTGTTCACACTTATGCAACCAGCTTATTGTACATTTTTTATTTTTTCCCCTAAAATATTTGTTTGTTTCTCAATTGAATTGTACAGGTCATAGGTGACATTAAAGGTGGGAAAAGTTTTGAAATGATTTATTGTGGTCTTATTTTTTTATATAACAAAAACCTGGCATTTTAACAGGGGTGTGTAAACTTTTTATATCCACTGTATATATATATATATGTATATATATATATATACACACACACACACACACACACACACACACACACACACATATATATATATATATATATATATATATATATATGTATGGGTCTACTTTAGTTGACCGAGATGCCACTTCGCCGACACGCAGAAGACCGAGACCAAACGACCGAAAACACACAATACCGACAACTCACAAAACCGAACACCATAACACCGACACACAAAATGTAAACTACACATTACACACAACTACATATCCACTAACCTTAACCCAAACCCTAACCTTAAGATCCGACACTACCGCACACTTACCCTACCCGCACCCTAACCCTAACTCACTTAACCCACCCCTAAACCTAAAGTCCGTCACTATCACACACTGACCCTACCCGCACCCTAACCCTAACTCACTTAACCCGCCCCTAAACTACACTCTGTCACTATCACACACTTACCTTACCCGAACCCTAAGTCCGACACTACCGCACACTCACCTTTCCAGCACCCTAACCCTAAATCCCTCACTATCGCACACTTACCTGTACTCTCCCTAACCCTAAATCCCTCACTATCGCACACTTATCGAGTCGCGCTCACACGTTCCCCATGTCGGTCTTTCGGCTGTCGGGATTTCACCTTGCCAATCACCTTAGTTTTCGGTCGTTTGGTCTTGGTCTTCTGCGTGTCGGCGAACTGGCGTCTCGGTCAACTCAAGTAGACCCATATATATATATATATATATATATATATATATATATATATATATATATATTCTAATATAGTTGTAGGATATGTAATTTTTGTGGTGGAACATATTTTGCATTCAAAAATACATTTCAGGCTTTTTTTTCATACTGATAGAATAGCATGTTCCCCATCTCATGGTATGATATCTAAGTGTCCATCATGTGTTAATGCACTATGTTAGAATGCTCTATGTCTCCAGCTTACTTCCATTTCCTAAGGCATTATATAACAGCCCTAGTGGCACAGTGCTGCCCTTGCTGTATTGCCCCAGCTTCAGCTCTGAGTGATTCATAAATGGAGCAGCTCCTGCAGGTGTCTGAATTCTGAGTGTTTTTTGTAAGGATGCTATGTAGTGTAACCGCTGCATATGTAGGTGAAACCAAAGAAACTCTCTTGAGTGTGGCAGTGCAGCAGGATGGAGCTGAGTCATATCTGTTGTACAGTTTCCCTACCATTTGCTAAGAGTGAAATGGCTAAGGCCGCAATCTGTCAGTCACACATGAGTTGCAACCTAATGATTGCTGTTTATAGGTTCATAGGTTCATAGATAGGTACTAGGCTATCGGCCCAAGGGCCTACATAAGCCTAACCAGCAAGGTTCCATAGCTTATGCCACCCAAGAAAGTTATTTTCCTGTGCCACTGTCCAGCAGAGACAGAGAAGTGATCCCCGGGGTGTATTTCTTATTTCCCATCCACTCATCAAGATTTTTCTTGAAGAGTGCTAATGAAGAACTTTGTTTGACATAGATGGGTAGCTTGTTCCAGAGTATAGGAAGTCTCTGGGACAGGAATCTATCCCTCCAGCATGTCCTGTTTATTGTGGTGACAAGGTTTAGGTCCCTAGAGCGTGTAGCTCGGAGGGATTGGGAGTTCTTTAGGTGTAGCGTGTCCAACAGCTCTGGGTTTGACATAGCTTTATGTTTCTCATTAAAAATCACTGCCTTCTCTGTTTCTGCTCCATTGATGGCAATTACCTGCACTATTTTTTACTTTTACTTGCAGCACCAGACAATAGAGGTAGGATATACAAGTAAAGGGGTGGGAGACTGAAGCCCCCAAATGGAGTACTGGAGGGTTGTCTGCTTACTGAAAATGCTTTGTATTGTTTATTTCTTCCAGAAAACCATAGACTGCTTGGATTTATCAAGTTTAGTGTTATCTGATGGCAACTCAACATTTCAGAACTCAGCATTTCAAAATGCCACCCCGTTGTAGCACGATAGCAGAGAAACGACTGTGCATGCAAGCAAACCCAAAAGCCTGGTGGCTCTGGACTCTACCTCTTACTTCCTATTTCATAGTCCAGCAGCATTAGCCATACTCAAAATTATGTGTGACTATTTCTGTCCTCTGTACTGCTCCTCCCACCATGTCTCTAAAATGCAATAGGTGTTTATATGCTGTGGACGGAGCTGATACTAACATACTTCATTCAGTGATTAGGTCATCCATGGTAGAATGTGCAACAACTAACTAGTACCTGTATGCAAACAATAACTTCTCTGTAACTGGTTTAGTTGTTCGTCTTTTGGCTTTTCCTGGTTAGGGGTCGCCACAGCGGAACTCCGGTCCGCTAATGATTGGCAGTAGATTTTCACGAATGCCGAGGTGCCAGCTCGACGTCCAATCTTCAACGAAGGCACGCCCATTTACGCATGTCTTTTGAATGCCACCCAACCATGGGGAGGACATGCAGACTCCACACAGAAGGCACTCCCCGCACTCCAGCCAAGAATCGAATGAGAGAACCTCTTGCTGTGAGGCAACAACACTACCGCTGCACCACCATGGCTGGTTTAGTCATAACCAGTAATCCAGAAAAGTATAAAGAAATATCAATACTACCCAACAATTTAAAAAACCACAACCACATCATCACAAATTGATCATTCAGTGCACAGAAAATAAAAACAACTATAAGACACATACACTCCTTTCCAGTTTCAGCTCAGTAAGTTCTTGAGTCTGAGATAATTGACATCCATTGGAACATAACCCTTACTGATGCTAATCTCATACCAGCTCTTTGTGAACTCCTCAGTTAATTTGAACACACATCATTTTTGTAGTGAGACTAGGGCAGTTAAAATATGTAATTCCCCTGGCTAAAGCAGGAAACTAGGCACTTATTCAAACAAAGGGATACAGCTTGTAAACTGTGGAAAGCTGACCCCAGCAGCACTACAACAAGTCTAATATTTCAGTAATTTAAATGGAAACCAAGACTGAAACTACCATAGCTAAGGCTGCACAAAAGATTCGCCTAAGATAACTCAAGCAAATTTGGAACTCATTAAAACCTTTACCAGACATCCTGGACCCACAAGAAGAAAACAGAGCAATCTAAGCATTCTGCTCTTGACTGACATAAATACCTTTATTTCTATATCTCCAAACTACACCAGGATTAACTTCACCCATTCTGATTCAGTTAGTGACACAAACAGACATATCTGTCTACTCAGTGTATTTGAAATGGCTTACTTCTACTTATGGAAAAGAAGCATTAAAATATATTGATACTCTCAAATCAGCTAAATACTCAAAAATAGACCCAGACTTTTCCAGCAATGGCTGCACACCATATTTCCAACCCCCTGTGCAATATCTATAATCTGACTATTACCTCATTTATGATTCCATACAGCTGGAAACTTATGTGTAAATCTATACTAAAAATAAATAAATATCTCCAAACTACATAATTTCACAGGTCTATTTCCATATTTTGTTCTCTAGCTAAAATTATGGTAAAATTACTATGCACTCAATTAATGGACTATATATCAATCTTTCAATTTCTTTGGGATAAACAACATGGATTCAGTATATTGCAAAATGCTCAATAAGTCTGTTTACTGTAACCAATGTTATCTATACAGCCATGGAAAAGGATAAACTTATTGTTCAGTATGGTAACTGCATGACAGGGAGTGGACTCCTTCCATCAGGTCTTTTCATAACACTTGACCTACCCACTGTAATGTGTATACTGTATGCAAATGTTATAGTTCTTCATTCAGTCAGATTGATGTCCAAACTTCAGCAAAAACTGCAAAATGATTTCTATAACGGCCTAGTTAAGTTGGAGATAGTCATGATAAGGCAACCAAGATGTTATTCAGAACTCAATAAATGATTAGAAGTAAGCCTCCTCAAAATATTGCAGATCCATGAAGATTGCCTCTTCTTAGTGTAGCAAAATAAAAATGGCTAGGAATTTGATCAAAAGCTCAGTGTTTCTAGGCACAAAAACTGTATAACACAGCAGGCTGTAACTCATATAAGTATAGCTTACAAGTACTCAAAGCTTCTATCCCAGCAAGTAAGGAATGCTACAGACATTCAAATGGTAAAGCCTAAAACAAAATAAAATACTGTCTACCTATATTTCTGTTGATTTTCTGTCAGAACACACAGACCCCCCAAAGGTCACAGCAAATAAAAATTTGTGTGTATATTTCTGTCTAGCCCCAATGAGCATCACTGCACTACATTAGGTGAAATGGCCGCCTATAACTACAAAGGGTAACTGTTTGAATATCCACGACTCTCAATGCCGAGTCCCAGAAAGGGGAAACTGAATGATCGAAAATCCAGACTTGCACATATTCAGTCAGATATTGCCATTTCTCTGAATATTCCCTTTTCTCTGATGAATCATGTTTAAAGGAGAAAGCAAAGTTTGATATTCACTCTTCCCTTGTATTGCCAATCTTTTTTTTCAGCATTTAGGGATGCAGAATTCCAAGTCCCAACATTTCAACAGGAAACCCAGCAAAAGCTGTACTTCTTCTAAACTAGTAAGTATTAAAACTTTTAAACTGCAATTGCTAATTGTCCTTGGCTTCTGAACTCAGGTAAAGGGAACATGTCCATACCCTTCCATTAAATGCAGAAAATTCATTTTCATGAGACTTTCATTCATGAAGGTGTTAAGAGAAAATACATTCTGTAAACAACTCCAGCAGCCTGGAAGTCTTTACCACAGAATATGAGAAAAATGACAGGCAGTATACTGTATAAAATGCAAAAATAAACCATTCCATACTGATGAGTTCAAATGCTCCTATTTTGATAACATAACTATGCAGAATAGCATGTATATTGCAGTACAAACTAGCTTCTTATTGCAGTTAAGTAAAGAACACAGAAATATATGCAAATATAAACATCTGCATAAAGTTATTATCAGTTATGTAATTATATATAATATACTGTACTACACTGAATGTTCTTTAACTTGCACATTCAAGATGTTAGTCTGGTATACTAACTTATGCAAATTTAGCAGCAATGGATTTTACTGTAAAATAATTCTCTGTCAAAAGCTTATATTTCCCATTCCAGGGTGTCCATATGTCTTTCTAAAGAGCAATCACAGGGCTACAGAATCTTGCAATGTACAACTCATCAGTACTGCGTTACACACTGTGCTGTTATACTTAGGTGTCATAGAAGGTACACGTTTGTTTATTGCATTCATATCTGTGTTATTTAAAAAAAATGATATTTTTATTTACTATACTGTTTGCTTAAGGCATTTAAATATGCTATAATTGCCAGTTGGCCTGTGCCATGGCTGAAAAGGGTCTGTGGACCTGCCCACCTACCAGGTTAGCATACTTAATAAATTAATAAGAGTGACAAAAAAGGCAAGTAAGTGAAGTGTACTAAAGAAGTCTTTGAGTGGCATTCATAGTAGTTACACTTACTGACAATGACAGTCTGCACTCTTCAAGTGCAGCCTTGGCACTATTCATAGAGGCCAATTGTATTTATGCACAGTGGCCTTGAATGCACTTATGCAAATAAAGAGTAATGAGATTAAAGTGAGAAATGCTGTAGAACTTCTTATGCTAATTAATCCTCTTCCTTCTTCTTTGTGATTCATAGTCAGCTTTTGGTGAATTTCTGTGCTACCTGCAGAGGTGTTATAAACAGCAAAATCACATATTTTCCATCTACTTTGCATTTGTGAAGATGCTTGCTGTTGCTGTGTGCCAAGCTATTTCTCTATGTGAGGTGCTTGTCTTGGCTGAGTTAAAACCGTTTTTGCCCAGAGGCTCTTGCCATCCAAGAAGATGAATACACAGAAAAAGAATAACCCATTATAACTTTGAAAATCGAGAAATTCTTGAGAGATTTATAGTGCATAATGATATTTTATAGGCTTTTGTGAGTATGTATGGCCCACAGATGGGAACTGGGGTGATGCATGATCTTCCTGTAGATACCATGGTGTTCATAGCCCTCACTATATTTGGCACGAGAACTGTACAGAGACATATTGGGAACACGTTGGGTATATGACAGGCTTCTACACTGATCATAATTTAACAGTTCCTCAACATACTCTTGACATGTGTGGATCAGTACATGTATTCCAAGTGTCAGCTCAGGACTGAGCCAGAACCATGCGCACCGTCTATGAGATGGCATATTTCCCAGAGGTGCTCAGTGTGATGGATGGCACCCATGTTGCCATTAGGGCTCTATCAAGACCATAGGGAGAGAGTACTGAAATAGGAAGGGCTACCATTCCTTCAACTAGGTAGTGAGTGATACATGGGGGTGCATCACCAACATGTTTGCCCAGTATCCTGGCAGTGTCCATGATTCCCACATCTGGTACAAAAGCTCACTCTACCGCCTTGTGATCTATGGTAAGATGTCCTATGGTAACTTAGTTGGTAAGTGGAAAATTTAGTTATCTAATTATTTATTCTTTGGAAAATGTATTGTTTCATACTATACTGACCTTCTCTTGTTGTGTACCCCCCCCCCTTTTCTTTTCTTTTCTTTTCCAGGTGATACAGGCTATCAACTTGAGCCTTGGTTAACAACCCCTGTTCAGAACTCTGGAAGAACTGCTGAAGAAAAGTACACCACCACCATATCTTAAACACAGATTGTCATCAAGTGTTTGACCTGCTAAAAGCCCATTTCTCTTGTCTGGATGAGTCAGGAGGTGACCCTGTTACTGCATCCTGGATGTTTTCAGTGTATTGCATTCTGCACAACATAATCCTGCACAGGTCTGGTGGTGAACTGCCCCTTGATGTTAATACATCTCCCAGTATAGGTCCTACCATGACTTACAATAGTGTTAGTGGCAGGCCGGCAGCAATAGTTAGGGATCCCATGTGGCAGACTTGTGCACAGCATGCAGCTGTGCTAATAAGAAATGTCATCTAGTCCACAACTATGGATCACTGGCATGCATACAGTGTTATGTGGTGCATGGTCTACTGTCACTGTACATAAGACATTCCCCCTTGTCTTTAAATATTTTCATAAGTATAGCTATTCATATAGTTTACATAGTTTTACTCTTTATTGTTACCATATAGTCAGAGTCATGCCTGACTTTTCTCTGAGATCTGCTGAGTGAATGGCAGTGGCATCACTTAAGTAATATGTAATTTTGTAATGTCTTGCTGCATGCATTTTGTTTAGGGACTGCAGGGAGATATGCATGCACTGCTTGTGCTGGAATGCTCATTGATTAATAACTGTTATTGCACAGCTTGACTGATAGTTTGAAGGAAGTCTATGTATTTAAAGATATACTGGTACTGTATTCCACCTTGCAGTTTTTACAGGGTGCTAAATTATACAGGAAAGGAAAACTGTATCACATTTCTTTTTTATGATGTAATGGTTCTGCACTTATTGATTGATAAATAAGAAGTAATCCTCTGTTCTCTACTGAAGTACTGCACTTCAGATTAATTTGTTCTATCACAGGCACCAAACCTTGCATCATCAGGAGTAATATCACCATAATTTGTGCAGTGCTGAGGGTAAAGTGACAGCAGTGTTACTGCTGATGGCTGGATTAGTGTTATTTGTGTAATCCTTTGTTTCCACTGCATAGAAAAGTCAGTTCTCATTTGTCTTAAATATACCATTAAACACTGGAATAGACGTGCATGATGGAACTGTAGCAAAATTAGGAAAAGAATGAAAAGTTGTAAAAAATACTCATTTCCCTACTTTGGGACCACTCTGAAACACAATGACAATTAATTTAATGGCTTTAATAGGCGATATTAAGTGGAGGGTGAGCCTAATGTCAGTATAGACGTCAAAGAAAGCTACAAATCCTTCCGTGGTTATATCAAGAAATTAAGGAAGAATGTCCAACAAACAACTGTGCTCATCCATAACAATATCACACATTCCAGACCCAAAGATATAGCCAATATATTGGCAGACAAATTTAGTCATAAATTTACCCTACCTGCCCATTTATTGCTCCTAGTATACCTGGAAATTTGTTTTCCCCTGAAATCACCTTGGAATACATCTTACAATCCTAGTCAAAGGCTAAAACCTAATACTTCCATGAAATCAAGTAATGTACCATGATCCAATCTTATCAATGTGAAGTATGGATTATCTGAGTTTCTACTTAAACTGTTCAGTCTTAGCCTGTCCACAGAGTTTGTGCCTGATGCCTGGAGAATATCCATTGTGACTCCCATACGCAAAGATGGACCCATCTGCAGACCAAGGTAATCGCAGTCCCATCAGCCTCATCAACCTTGTCTGCGAAGCCATGGAATGAAACATAGCAGGGCTCATTTATGTAGACATAGGCAAGTTATCTGATCTAGTCCCTGATCATTTCAATTTTGTAAAAGAAGGATTTTGTCTCACAAACTTTGTAAGCTTATTTGAAAAGGTTACAGAGGCTATGGACAGTGGTCATACAGTGCATGTGGCTTATCTTGACCTGGTCAAGGCTTTTGATACAATATCCCATGCTTATATTAATAAAAATATAGACAAACAATTCAAATCTCTATATTGTCTTCTGGATTGCAAATTAGCTGTGTGACTGATCCTAAGTGTGAAAGTTACTGGTACCCTCGCTGAACATTAAATTGTACCTAGTGGGGTGCCACAAGAATTAGTGCTGCACCCTTTCCTGTTTGGCATTTATTTTGTAGATATCCAAGCCAATATCCCAGAAATGTGGTTGAACAAACTTGCTGATGACTACAAGCTGGACACTGTTATCTGCAAGTCCACTGATATTAAACATCTCCAACAATGGCTGGAAAGTGCATAGATGTGGTGCACTGAAAATGGTCTTAAGCTAAATGCAAACAAGTGACGCACAATAGCATCCAGCAAAAATACTGTCCTCACCTCATATACTGTATAAATAATGCTCCTCTTCAGTCAGGTATGTCATAAGAGGGGTTGTTATCTGAACATCTCTCTCATTCCAACATGAAATCCTTCTATCTGAGCCATTTCATTTCTAAGAGAATATCTTTAAGATCCAAATGTTTCCTTTGTCAGACCCATCATCAGATACAGTGTCCTGTTTGGTATATATAAATCCAAGCAGATCAGTCATCTGGAATGGTGGAAATAACCTAGACAATTACAGGCTTAAATCCTTCAACTATTCTGATAGATTAGCATGACTCCTTATTCTCAGTGTCTTACTGGCTGCTCTGAAATGACCTAATCCCTCATTTTCCAGCCATAAAGACCCAGTCCCAATTGACCTCCTATTTATTCACAAATCTAATTTCTATACATACACCCACTTTTGTCACCTAAGGCTACACTAACAAATAAGATTCACTGGAGGGATAGGTTCCTAACTCAACATACTTTATTTTATATTATCTTTTTATTTTCATTTTGTTAACTGTGTGAGTTGATTGGTTTGTAGACCCTCTTCAGCAACAAACTAGGCCATTATGGAATGAACACATACAAGGAAAGCAAATAGCATGATATAATATCCACAAATAGCGTTAAAATACAGTTTGCTGCATACATGGCATTGTGACATTACATAATGGTAGACTTAAAACAAGCTTGTAATCCTTTACATAATACAATAATTTTAATTGTTCGCAGCATACAGAATATGTTTCCACTACAGGTCAAACAAAGTACTACTTTGCATACCATTAAAGCTAACCTTGATAATTAGATGGGTAGACACATATTTACACCAGGATTATTATGTACAGCCCAACTCAATTTGAGAGGTGAGCACTATTAATTAAGAACCTAAAAGGGTGGCAAGAACTTTTTAAGTGTCATAAACTAATAAAACTAAACAGATCTGTGACTCGATAAGAAAAACAGCTTTTATTCTTGACTAAAAACTCACTGACTTAGCGCTTTCACCCATAAAATTGGGCTTCTTCAGAGTCAGTAAAGCACAAACTAATCAAAACTTTTATAGCAATTTTGCAAACAATTAAACCATTAAAAAGCATCAATAAAAGTAATTATCTAATTAGACACTTTTTTTTCCATTTAAACATACCCCCTGCTGCAAAAAACAAAAACCTACCATCAAATACCTTGTTTAATCCACTTCTAAAACTGTGCAAAACATTGTGAAATTTGTTAAAGAAATTATTAAATGTTTCCTATAAACAAGTAAATAATGTTTCACCAATAAGTAACTAACATATTTAATATAAAATTAGTATTAAATAAACTGAGATTTGTATTTCAAAACACTTGCTATGGAGATATCATTATTTATTTATATTATATTACTGACCATGCTTAGTAATGACATTGAGAAGAGAAAGAGTAGTAATTTTAGACCTATTCTTTTGGATACAAGAAGAAATGTTACTTCGTTTAATGATAGTGACACTAATACACCCAGTACAAATAATTCTATGGGAATGGTGTTGGATTATAATGCCACAGGAACAAAAGGTAAGAATATTATTCAGACAGTATGGGACAGTGTATTCTCTCAAGATTTAAAAGAAATACTAGGTCCCAGCCTGAGGTTTATCAATAGTAGGGGTTTAAATTTGAAAGACCTGTTGGAAAGAGGTTCAGGGACCACTTATCACAACATCTCATGGATGGGAAAGTGTGGCACATGCAGTGAGTGCAAATTTATTAACAATGGACCCTATGTGCATATTAATAGCTATACAAGAACACTAAAATGCCCAGGGTACTGTAACTGCAACACTGACATGGTGGCGTATGTTGCCACATGTTTATCATGTTTGGCATTTTACGTGGGAATGACCATGTGTAAATTAAGGTTACGCATTTTGGAGCACAATAGGGATATAAAAAATAAGAAGTCTACAAGTGCGCTATTCAATCATAGTAAGATTTTTGTCAATTATAAAAAGTTTTTATAGGTTCATAGGTTCATAGGTAAGTACTAGGTTATCTGCCCGAGGGCATATGTAAGCCTAGCCAGAATGTGTTGGCTTTCACTGCCCCCTTAGATTAGTTCCCTGTGCCTCTGTCCAGCAGAGCCATTAGTTCCCTGTGCCTCTGTCCAGCAGAGCCACTGCAGTGATCCCTGGGGTAAATTTTCTGTTTCCCATCCACTCGTCAAGGTTTCTCTTGAAGAGTGTTAGTGAGGGGCTCTGCCTAATGTAGATTGGAATCCTGTTACAAAGTATGGGGAGTCTCTGGGACAGAAATCGATCCCTCCAGCAAGTTCTATTTATTGTTATGGTGAAGTTTAGATCCTTAGAGTGCATGGCTCTTGGGGATTTGTTTTTCTTTAGGTGGAGCATGTCCATCAATTCTGGGTTGGACATGGCCTTGTATGTCAGGCAGAGATCACCTCTGAGTAGGTGGTATGCAACTGAGTACAGCTGGAGTCTCTTCAGTTGGGCTGCATAGGGCATCTGTTTGAGGCCAGTAATCCTCTTGCTGAGGTACTTCTGTGGTCTTTCCAGCTGTTGCAGGTGTGTTGTAAGGTACATCCCAAATGGGGCATTGTACTCTATGATGGGTCTGATGAGTGATGAGTAGAGGTTCATAGGTTTGTAGGTTCATAGGTTGGTACTAGGCTATTGGCCCTAGGGCTTATACAAGCCTAGCCATAACAATTCCCTGGTTATTTCTTCCCACACTATTTACTTACCTGGACCCCTGTCTAGCAGGGCGACTGACGTGATCCCTGGGGTGAATTTCCTTTCTCCCATCCAATCATCAAGGTTCCTTTTGAAGAGGTCCAAAGAGGTGCTCTGCTTGACATGTATGGGCAGTATATTCCAGAGTTTGGGGAGTCTCTGGGTCAGGAACCTATCCTTCCAGCATGTTTTGTTTATTGTGATGACAAGGTTTAGATCCCTGGAGCATGTGGCTCTAAGGGATTGGGATTTCTTTAAGTGTAGCATGTCCAACAGCTCTGGGTTTGACATGGCCTTGTATGTTAAGCAGAGATCGCCTCTGAGTAGACGATATGCGACAGGTTATAGCTGGAGTTTTTTTAGATGGTAAGCATATGGCATCTGCTTTAGGCCTGTGATTCTTTTAGTGAGGTATTTCTGCGGCCTTTCCAGTTGTTGCAAATGTCTTGAGAGGTACATACCAAATGGGGAGTTGTATTCTATAATGGGTCTAATGAGGGATGAGTACAGTGGGACAATGACCTCCTTTTTTCTGGATGAAAAGCCCTTGGTGATGAGGTGTGCCACATAGAAGGATTTCCTGACTGTTGTGGCGATGTGGTTATTGAAGGTGAGATCACTGTCCATCTGTGTCCCTAAGTCTCTTATCACACTTTCGGTGTTTAGTGTACTGCCACCTATGTGGTAATTCACAGGTACATGTTTTTTCCCAAAGGGGATAACTATACATTTCTTGGCATTGAGCTTGAGCCCATGGCTCTGGCACCAAGCATCTGTTTCTGTAAGGCCCTTTTGTAGAGTATCCACATCATTTGGGGATTCAGTAATGGCTCCCAGTTTGCAGTCATCTGCGAACTTTGTTAGCCAGAGTTCCTTAGTGTTGGCCTGTACTTCAGAGAAGTAGATGCCAAACAAGAGAGGTCCCAGGACTGAATCCTGAGGTACTCCACTTGTCACTTGTCTGGAGCTGGGTTTGGCGTCATCTACTTTTACAGTGTGGGTTCTGTCAGTAAGCCAGTTGGCAACCCATCGAGTGACGTAGGGATTAATGCCCAGCTAAGTAAGTTTATCTATGATTCCAGAATGGGGGATGGTGTCAAAGGCCTTAGCAAGGTCCAGATAGGCTGTGTGGACTGCCTTACCCTCGTCCACGGCTCTGGAGACTAATTTGAAGAAGTCAACCAGGTTCAGGAGACAAGATCGGCCCTTCACAAACCCAAACTGGGTGGGGTCCAGCGTTTTAAGGTTTCCAATGTCTTTGTTTATAAGTTCCATGATAATACATTTTATGGCCTTGCAGATCAGGCTTGTCAGACTGATGGGGCGGTAGTTCCCGTAATCCAAGGTGGATCCCTCCATGTGGAGTGGGATAGCTGTAGCTATGCGCCACTCGGTGGGCATGAAGCCTGAGGTGAGGGTATGATTAAACATGACACTTAGGTGAGGTGCCAGTTCATTTTGTAGTTCATGTAGTACACAGCCCGGGATGTCATCTGGTCCCATGGATGCTGTATCCTTAGCTTTGAAGAGTGCATTTTTTACCTGTTTGGCCGTTATTACTGGAATTTGGCAATCTTCCGGTATTGAGATGGGCCATTTAGGGGGTGAGAGGGGGGTGAAGTTGGCACTGAATCGATCTGCCAGGATATTGGCAATATCCTTGGGATCAGTATATTTAATGCCATTCTGTTGTAGCTCAGAACAGATCTAAGCATTGCCATTTAGATTCTTGACATAGTTATAGAATGCCTTGTGGTAGTCTTTGGAATCTTTGGCAATTTTATTTTCATAACTAGCTTTGGAGGATTTTATGATCATTGACAGGGTGCCCAAAAAATGGTTCTACCTGACTTCGTCGACAGCGCAGAAGACCGACAGCGGAATTCGGAGCTCCAGAAGACCGAAGACCGACGCGAATCGCGAGTGGCAGAACATCGACAATGCAGAAGACCGACACGACGGATGACAACACCAACGCCGAGGATGCCGACATGGGGAAAGGCTGTGTGAGTATGCGGTAGTGCAGGTAAGTGTGGAGATTGACGGTCTGTGGGGATAGGGGTGGGTTAAGTGAGTTAGGGTTAGGCAGCGATAGGGGTGGGTTAAGTGAGTTAGGGTTAGGGAGCGATAGGGGTGGGTTAAGTGAGTTAGGGTTGTGGGTTAAGTGAGTTAGAGTTAGGCGATAGTGACGGACCTTAGGGTTAGGTAAGGTTTAGTGTGGGCTTGTAAGGATTTTGGTGTGCTTGTGTTGTGTGTGGTTTGTGGAATGGGGATGTGTTTTGTTTTAATAATTGTTATTGTGGTGTGTGCAGTGTATGGGGTTTCGTGTTTGTGTACCGTCGGTTATTTTCGGTTATGTGGTTTCGTGTTTATGGACTGTCGAATATGTGGTGTCGGTGATGTGGTTGTCGGTGTTGTGTGGTTTCGGCTATGTCAGGTAGAACCCCAAAAAATATATGGGAGGTGATGTTAAAACTTTACTCGAGATGAGAGAATGTTTATGGCAGTTACGCCTGGATGCAACAACAGCAACAGGCATTAATGAAAACATCTCCATAGCAAGGGTTTTGAAATACAAATCTCAGTTTATTTAATACTAATTTTATATTAAATATGTCAGTTACTTATTGGTGAAAGATTATTTAATTGTTTATAGGAAACATTTAATAATTTCTTTAACAAATTTCACAACATTTTACACTGTTTTAGAAGTGGATTAAACAAGGTATTTGATGGTAGTTTTTTGTCTTTTGTAGCAGGGGGTATGTTTAAATGGAAAAAAGTGTCTAATTAGGTCATTACTTTTACTGATGCTTTTTAATGGTTTGATTGTTTGAAAAAAATGCTCTAAAAGTTTTGATTAGTTTGTGCTTTACTGACTCTGAAGAAGCCCAATTTTATGGGTGAAAGCGCTGAGTCAGTGTGTTTTTAGTCAAGAATAAAAGCTGTTGTTCTTATCGAGTCACTGATGATCTGTTTAGTTTTATTAACTTTTTAAGTGTGTTTACTCAAATGGCTAGACATCTTATGGTCCTTATGATTACTTGCCAAGTATTGTTCCTATGTTCATCTGTATGACTTACTCCAAGTGAAAAAGATTCAATGCACATATTAAGATCCTGGAAATTAGATTTTGGAGTACTTTACTGAATGTATTTTGTTTCTTTCTTCATGTTTTTTTTTTTTTTCCCCTTGGACCTCATCCTACTTCCAATGCCCATGTCCTCACTGGGTCTACCAGCCATTCTCCTACCTTCTAGACTATTCTAGTATTGTTGGGCCCAGTCATGGATCCTAAGGGTGTCCTTGGGACTCAGCTGTCTGTGTTTTTGTGCAGATGGAGGTGGTTCTTTTATATACTCAACCCACTCTCTTTCCCTGCCTCCCATGCTTAACTACATCTGAGGGCAACTCCCTTCTTTGGACGACACCTCCCCTTAGCAAGTGTCATCAGTGAACACCCTCTCACCCAAGACAGACACACCCATCTCTCCATACTGCTCTGCCAGTTACCTGAGTTGCTAATTGAACCTGGGCCACCTGGGCCACAGTCAGGGTTTTTCCCACTACACAACCAGAGCGGCTTCTTTCTTCTGTCTGCAGAGCTGATTATGTTAGAGACCTAAATGTTTCTACCTTCCTGAAGCAGTGGTTTAAATACTGCATCAATGAATTTAATTGTTTTGGATTTTTATTAGTTATTTCATGATTGGTTTGCTAGTTCTTGTCTGATATGTTATTGTTTGAAACTTCTGTAACTACAGAAGTGGTTTTCTAGAGCAATTCATAAAACTGGTAGATCTTTAATTCAAAATGTAATAGTGGGGATTCCTTATTTCTTGCAAGAGACTTTTTTCAGTGAATCTACAAGTAATTAACTTAGTATTAATTTAGGCTTAGTTCTTTAACCATTGCAGTTTCTCTTCCAGATCCCCAGCAAGATGGACTTCTTCCTATGAATTCTTATTTGTGCAGCATTTGCATATATCTGCATACATGAACCCCCCCCCAAAAAAAAACACCCCAACAAATGCACCTCAGGCAAACAATGTATCTAACTACGGCTGCTAGAAAAGTTTCCTAAATGTATTCAGACCTAGTAGCCTTGGAAAGTCACACCTCTAGCAGTCTAATGCATCCTTAGATTCCTTTGCATTATTTGAAAATCAGTGTAAAAAGTAAAGACAAACAAATGTAAATATCTTATGATCAATAAATGTGTCACAAAGGTGTAGACAGCAATATAGTCATCAAAAAGTCTTATTTGTGATGGTAATAATTATTGCATTCACAGTCTTTGCATCATTCCTGTAATATATCATGATGGTAAAAAAACATATTTATAATATTCCTTAAATGTTAACAAATACATTTTTATGTCTTGGAAATTGTAGAACCTAGACATAAAGTACATGTCTACTTTTCCAATTGCCTTCAAGCATTATCTGGTTAAGAAACGTATTCAGACTCACGTCACACACCATGAAAATGGGGGCTACAGGAATCAAACCCTGGTCTAGAGGAAGTAGCTCATTAAAGGCTCACAACCTTCACCTTCTGTGCTAACTACCAGGCTATCTGCAGAATGCTTTACTTATGGTCAGTGACAGTGCATTTTTCTGTCTCGCATCATGACAATGGCACTCTGTGCCCATCAGTAATATTTAGGTCACTCAGTTGTAGAAATATTAATGCAAGTATGAGAACAGCAGCGACAAGAACCAGCAGTGGTTAATATCTCTACTACAGCATATCCTAGATTAACAATACTAATGCCATGTCATATGCCGTTGCCTTTTATATGGTGTCTATTATTAATTAGTAAGGAAATCAGTTAAGGAGGCTAACTTCAAAATGTCATGACACCATAAGGAACTATGAGTGTTAAATGGAAATATACCCAATCTGCTTTAAGGGAGAATGGATTCATTTATGCAGTCTCAGATGTTACAAATACCATTGAGTACAATGCTTATGTTTTACTGACTCTTCCTTTAATGTCTGGTGGATCATTGTAAGATAAAGGATGCAACAACCTTGCAAAAATGTTGTTATGGCTATTCCGCAGAGATTACTCCTGTTTGCAGAAAAAAGATAGGAAAACAGTTGCTTCAAATCATTTAAATGTGTTCCATCGGATGGGGAGGAGACAGTGCTTTTATAACAAAAGAACAAGCCACACATCAGCCACGTCTTAGTACACACTCCTTACCCTCCCATTTATTGTGTTAGTTACTCTTTGTGTCTCCAGCAGTTAAGTTGTTAGTA
Organism: Protopterus annectens; assembly: GCF_019279795.1. Lineage (NCBI taxonomy): Eukaryota > Metazoa > Chordata > Ceratodontiformes > Protopteridae > Protopterus > Protopterus annectens. The sequence goes on along the minus strand of NC_056726.1, from coordinate 412,016,679 downwards.
AGCAAATTCCAAAGCAGCAAACAACTGCAAGAAATGATTTTAGGGTTCAAATGGTGGACAGCAAAATTAAGTTAAATAAGGCAACAAATGTAACCCTTTTTTACAGGGAAACAGCGGCATTTCCAACCTACTGGGTCTGGTTCTTAAACATATCATCAGTCAGGAAATGTGCTGTCTTATAGTTCAGCTGTTTATGAGAAAAAGTAAGTAAGATGATATAAGGCATGGAGCTGGAACAAAGTGAGAATGTTTCATTGTTTTAATGGTTTAGGGTTAGTTCTTGTATACCATACCAAAAATGATTTAGAATTGCACCAATACAAAATGGGTGGAAACTGCATACAAAGACACTTTCAATAGTGCAGACTGCCTTGTCTCACCACTTCTGTGACCTAATAACCTGAAACTTTAGGAATGTCATGTTCTGAATTATCATAAAGCTAGTGCCAGTCTAGAAATGATGTTCCTGTGATTTAACCAGCTATTTGCCAGCCCTCATTCTTCGCATTATCTACAGTAAAAGACTGACATTCATGAAAGCCCCAAACCATGATGGCTGACTGCTTGCTCTAAAATGTCCATATATATTGGATTTACCCGTGTCCTTGTAGACTGAGTTGTGACTGAAAGGTGTCTGCGAATGTATAGCCCTCTTACCTAATTAACAAATAAACAGCGATCATATAAGGGTTAGTTAACAGAACATAATCAGTTAACCAGTGCATACTCAATGTACATGATTTTTAATTATGTGGCAGAGCTGATATCTTTTCGTTTGTCCATCCTGAGAAACAGAAATGCAAAAAGGCTAACATTTGGTACTTGACCTTGTGATATTCCCGTACTTGATGTACCTCTTTTTGAAGGGTAATTGTGGTATAACTACCAGTTTGCATATTAAGACAAGACTGTAAAGGTGCCACCATTTTTATTTGCCAGAAGTGAGACTTCTTGAAAACAAGGCTTTAGAGGACATCTCACACTGCTGATAATCACGTCAATATCACCATTAAGTATCTGGTTGCAGAATTTCAATTAATAAACTTTTTAATACATTAAGTTGTCCATTATGATACATTTTAATAACTTCAATATCTTATTCTGACACTGCAATGATTTGTGATAACATGCATACAAATAGCAAATGATCCTGGAGAGTCTCAGCTTGTTGAATAATTTATTACATGTTTTCTAGATTACGATGCATACTTTTAATATCTTGTTGACATTTCACTTGTACAATTTCAGAAAGGAAGGTAAAGATAATATCATTTAGATTTGCAAACTAAAACAGAAAGCATTGAATATCACAGATTTGCTCCATCATACTTCACATCATGCTGATCTGTTTGTAATAATACAGATGCTTGGGGAAGAGGTTGAATAACCAACAGACAAATGGCAAGTAACTGTTTCCAGATGTTGCTTATCAGTCAGGCTGTATGTAGCATTGAACTCAACAGGTAACCCACCTGCCAAGCAATATTCAGAAGTTATCAATGTAAACAATAATCGCATTTATTGTTTTATAAAAACTTTATTAAAAACTGAGTTTTTTATGTAATGAACATACCAGTTGGTTGACTTATTTTGTTTAGGGTGTGTGAACTTTCTTGCTGTATTTGCACATCTGGATCATTTGCAGTACCTATATCTTCTTATTTTTACTATAGACATTTCAGTATAACTGAGATTTGCAGAGAGCTGCCACTTAGATATAATATGGCTTTGTTTATGTACACACAGCAGAACAGCAGCTTTTTCTTTCAATGCAGAGGGATAGAACCTTGACTATAGCCAGCCATCTACTAGGGTTGATGTGAGAAGTACAGTTGTGGCATACATCTAAATCTCTTATCACAAGAATTCTGGTCAAAAATAGAAAGTAAAGCCCAAAATCAGGGACAGATTTTAAATATTTCTGTTATAAACTGGGAAAGTTGCTAGAATAACATATTTTGCATTAGTATGCATTTTCTGAAGAATATGAAGTTTGAAACTCAAATATCTCACATTATATAGTGACTTCAATCGTCAATGATTTGCCAGAAAACTGCAAAAATCTGGACATTATGCAAACTTCTAGACAGTTGAAAGGAATGAGTTGTAGTTATCTTTGGGGTGGATTGGTTCTGACCAGTGCTATAATCCTATAGAGAGGGGCATCAATGTAAAGGATAACCTGGGGTAGGTGTTTGTCCACTAAGCCACAGATGCAGTAGCCCATTGCATGGGTGCTGTAAAGGGTTAAAATGAAATTGCACATGTTCTAGAAGGTTAGTGTATGTGTGTCCTAGAAGGTTAGTGTATGTGCCTGCAACAGCATAAGCCGAAACCTACAAAATTACACAATATTAAGTTTTATTTCTTGACCCTGAGGCAGCATTCTTTCTAAATCACATTGTAAAAAAAAACATATTCCATACTAAGCTAGAAATGTAGATAAGAAGTTGCATATCTATTTTTTTTTAAAGTTGATGTATTTCTATTAGATATTTAGTAACATTTCTTTTTCATTTGAGAAAGGACAGTGTCTAAATGAATCTTAGACAGTATTGTCACAAGTTTAAATTTTAAGAGTCTAATAAATTTGTTCCCTCTTTTATTAAGAAAACAACTTTAGTTTTTCATGACTTAGTTAAAGAAGAAATTAATGCTTATGTTAATAACACTTTGAAATATGTGATTAGGTTTAATGTAACTAAAGAGGAGTGGAAACTTTAAAACTTTGGAAAGGACTAAATCTGTTGTAATAAAACCAGCTGATAAAGGGGTAAATATAGTAGTGATGAACATTGATTTTTATAAGAAAATGTGTTTTAACTTATTGCATAATGAATTTGAATATCAATTACTAGAACATAATCCATTACAACAAATACAGTCGGGTATTGTGAAGTTATTGGAAGATTTGGTTAATAGGGACATTTTGTCTGAAAGACTGAAAGACGTACTAGTCATGGTAACCCCCCCATATTCTTTTATTTCATACCCTCCCTAAAGTTCACAAAGAGAACACAACGGGAAGACCAATTGTATTTCAGGTGGGAGGATCCCACAGAAAGGGTAGGGGAGATTTTGGATACAATATCACAACCTTATTTGATGCATCTTCCCTCACATGTTAGGGATACACAGCATTTCCTTAAGGAAATTAAGCACACCAAGTGGTGAAATGGATATTTTTTTCAACAGCTGATTGTAGTAGTCTGTATACTACTAGTGGACATAGATATGGACTAGAGGCCATTGAACATTATTTAGTAAATGTTAATGGCTTACACATTATTTTAAATATTACTAGTTTATTTTTAATAATAATTGTTTTTCTTTGGATGGATCTTTTTATAGACAACTAAATGGTACAGTTATGGGGACTAAGTTTTCTCCCAGTTATTTCAATTTGTTTATGGGATGATTTGAGGAATTTTTTTGTATAGTGATTCTTACTTTGTCAACAATGCAGTGTTTTATAAATGCTGCAGTAATGATTTATTTTTTTATAGCTCAGGGCTCACAGGAACAGTTTTTTGGTTTTATGCAGGCTATACAGAAGAATACCTTTGGTTTATCTTTTACTTATAACATGCATGATAATAGCATTCATTATTTGGATGTGGAGTTGTGTATATATATATATATATATATATATATATATATATATATATATATATATATATATAAATAAATATATATATATATATACACATATGTATAGAGAGAGAGAGGGAAAAATAGTGGAGGAAGTGAGGGTGTAATAGATTTATATTTTCTCAGAATCAAGGACCATTTCCTTAGAATTTTAATACCCCAAATTCACAAAGACAGAGATCAAATTCAAATCTGTGTTTTAATTGCAGCCAAAATGATCATTGGAGGGAAAATTGTCCTTTCCTGCAGCCAGTAGATGCACTAATATAGTCTAACAATGCATTTGATAATCAGCAGCTACAACGAGGTCAGCAAAATGTCCACCAAAATGTGAGGCAATAACATCCTATGTGGAATACTCATTGGCAGCCACCAGCTTGGCAACAATATAAATAGGATAGCTATGAACAGGAATCACAGCTATTTCCTTTCATACCTGTACATCAGAAAGGACCATTCATTAACATTAAAGTTCAAGACAGCAATATTCCCATTCTAATAGATACTGGAGCTACTAGATCAATGTTAAATGCTTCAGTGGCTACGAATCTTCCTTTGTCCAGCAACTCAGTGTGAGGAGTCAGGGTATCAAGACTCTTTTTAGACTACCCCAAGACAATTTCAGTTCCCATTCAGTTGGGGCCATTGACAAATCAACATGCTTTTCTCATTGGAACCTCTCCACTCCTTAATCTTTTAGGTAGGGATCTTCTCTGTAAGCTGCAATGTGCAATATTCTGTACACCAGATGGAATATATTTAAATGTTCCCAATTACCAGACACCTGCAGCAACTGGAAAGACCCCAAAAGTACCTCACCAAGAGGATCAAAGGGCTCATATAGATGCCATATTCTGCCCGGTTAAAGAAACTCCAGCTCTACTCAGTGGCATACTGCCTGCTCAGAGGCGATCTGTGCCTGACGTATAAAGCCATGTCCAACCCAGAATTAATGGACATGCTGCACCTCAGAAAACCCAAATCCCATCCAGCTACATGCTCGATAGACTTGAACCTCAGCACTGAAATAAATAGGACATGCTGGAGGGATAGATTCATAACCCAGAGGCTCCCTTCACTCTGGAATAAAATCCCAGTCCAGGTTAGGCAGAGTCCCTCATTGACTCTCTTCAAGAGGAATCTTGATGAGTGGATGGGAGATAGTAGGTTTACCCCGGGTATCACTTCTGTGTCACTGTTAGACAGAGGCACAGTATACTAACCTCGAAAAAGAGCATATCAAAATTCATTTAAAATGGGTGGCGAAAGCCAAACACACTCTGGCTAGGCTTATAAATGCCCTAGGGCAGATAGCCTAGTATGAACCTATGAACCTATGAACCTATTAGTCTCTGGTGATGCAGATGTATGCTGTTCATACTTCCCAGTCCAGAAACTTCAAAATCTGGACAAAGGCCCATGAAAAATGGGTAGGTAGTACCTACCTATGAACCTAAAAATAGGTAGAAATCTGTACACTGATTACCATAAAATTTGCACACATAATTATGTAACCCCACCCAGTCCAATGGAATTTTGGGATAGCAACTTTCTAATGCAAACTGAAGAACAGACAACCAAAATATGCCCCCAGAGTCCTCCTGCAGCCATTACAATGTCCCATTACTTGGCTATTTCACAGCATTTATTATAAACACTGTAATGTGCATACTGCTTTACTTCTACAATGATTATTTGGATTTCATTTAAAACTTTTATTTTAAATGTTATAGCACAAACACTAATAGACATCTGCTAAGCAAAGCAATACAGACTCACAATGAAAATAGACTTAGTATTAAAACTTCTCTGCCCTTGAAACTCACATTCATTGAAACTAGGGCTGTACCAAATATTCGCTTCGTATTCGCTTTGGTTCCGAATAGCAGGCCGAATAGTCTATTCATATTCGTCTGAATAGTGGCACTCAGACCAAATATGAATAGTGGTCATGTGTCTGTGTATCTCCGTATATACAGTCCTGTATGTGAGTAAGCTCACTGGCGCAACCAGTCTGTAGCTGTAGCGGCAGCATGGTCCGTGTCAACTGGTGGGCCATCCGTATTCCATAACATTGTACTGGGAAGATTTTACCTACCTTAACATGAAATCAATGGGATGCTGTGTAAAAAAAAAAAAGCTGTGGTGTACTTAATAAATAAACACCTATCCAGGCATGTCTACGGGTCAGCTCCCTGTGTTTTCTCCTGTCTACCTGATGAATCTGGGCATCTTGGGGTAATGCAGCAATTGCCTCATGTACACAGACAACCCACTCCTCCTACCACCCAACACTACAACCTGTGAGAGATGCACTTATATAGCCAAACTGGAAGCAATGCTCTCTTCACCCAAGACTGGATTAGACAGTCAAGAGGAGAAGGTAAACACTTGTACCACACCACACTCATCACATAGTCCCTCAAAATCTACACCAGCAAAACACACACATAGCAACACAAAACACACACCTACATTCGTGGAGGCTCATAATAAAATTCTGCTCAAGAAACAGAGACCTCCAAAGCAGAAATGCATGCAACCTCTGCCCCCAACACAACCTAAATGACACATAGCCCACAAACTCAGTGTGCCACTCAACCACAGCCCATAAGGCATAACAATGTACCCAACACTCTAGTCATAGGTGACTCTATAGTCAGGCACATCGATGTTCCACTCACCAGGCAAAACAAGGAGAAAGTTACTGTCAGCTGCCTGTTAGGTGGCAGGATCTGCCACATAATGCACGCACTCCGATCACTCCACAACAAATACAAATATGACTCTGCCATTGTCCATGTTGGCGTGAATGACCTGAGACACACATCCCTGGACTACATGAAAAGAGACATGGAGGTGCTCTCTGATCTTGTAGCGCAGGCAGGTATGACCCTAGCCCTGAGTAGCATCCTGCCATCACCCAGATGATACCACAGTACAAGGACAAAATGATTGACTTCAACAATTGGCTAAGCTTCTGGTGTCATTCTAAGGGGATCCAGTATCTCTCTGCCTGGGATGACATGATCGATAGACCATGATGCTTTTCCAGAGATGGCCTGCACCTGTTGCCCTTGGGATTCTGGATACTGGCTAAGGCTTTTTTTTTTTAGGCAAGGTTGAAATGACAAATTCACCACAGTAACAGGTACAAGCAAGCAAAATCTGAGGATAATGCTACTCAGTGCTAGACGTCTAAACCTCAAAATGCATTAACTCGAGGCACTCCTTAAAATGGAGAACATCAATATCTGTGCAGTGACAGAAACCTGGTTCAAGGCTCCAGAGAGCACCCCTGCATTGCCAGGCTATAATTCATACCACACCTTTAGCCACCTAACCTGGCCCGAAACACTAAAGGTGGAGGCGTGTCCATATTCATTAAGGATATCCACACCTCCAGGCTAGTTGCTCAGCATAATGCATCCAAGATTATCCAAGTGCAACTAACTCAGGGCAAGAGCACAATCCAAATTGTAACTTGTTACAGATCCCCCACCATGCCCCAGGATTCCTACTCCTCATTTCTTGATACACCGGAAAATATTAGGGTACAACCCAACACCCTAATATTGGGCGATTTCAACTACCCTACCATTAACTGGGAAACCTACTCATGTACCAACACTTTTGCTCAACATTTTCTGGAATTCATAAATTCCAACACCTTGGATCAACTTATCCAAACCCCCACCAGAGGCAACAATATCCTAGACCTGGTCATTACCAACATGGGTGACCGGTGTTCCACACCAGAGGTCAATTCCTCATTGGTCAGATCCAACCACAAGCTAATCAGCCTAGACATCCACATCCTGCCCCCCCAATTAGGGAAACCACCGTAAACAAATTTCTCCAAAGCCAACTTCACGCTTCTTAAGACAGAAGTGGCAAACTTCACGACACCCATGCAGACGGATAATAGAGGTACGACTGCTGAATCCTACACAAATGCACTTAATAAGCACTTACAAGAGTGCATGAATTGTGCTATCCCTAACAGAACCAAGATGCTATCCTCCAAAAAAAGAAGCCAATCTGGTGGTCCCTTGCCATAAACAAACTCTACAACAGAAGAAAGACGCTGTTGCAAAAAAGAATAAAATCCCATGACTGGCAGAACTCCCTGGTCAGCGTTAGTAAGAAGCTGAGATCCCTCATAAAATCCTCCAAAGCTAGTTATGAAAACAAAATCACCACTGATTCTAAAGACAACCACAAAGCATTCTATAGCTATGTCAAGAATCTCAATGGCAACACTCAGATCTGCTCTGGGTTACAGCACAATGGCACTAAATATACAGAACCAACTGATATTGCCAACATCCTGGCAGATAGGTTCAGTGCTAACTTTACCCCCTCCACCCCCTAAAGGACCCATCTCTATACCAGAAGAATGTAAAGTTCCTGTAAACACGACTGCACAGGTAAAAACAACACCCTTCAAAGCCAAGAACACAGCATCCATGGGACCTGACAACATCCCAGGCTGCGTTCTACATGAATTACAGAATGAACTGGCACCCCACCTTAGCACCATGTTCAATCCTAGCCTCACCTCAAGTTTTGTGCCCACTGAATGGCACACAGCGATGGTTGTCTCACTCCACAAACGGGGAGCGACCATGGACCCCAGGAACTACTGCCCCATTAGCCTAACGAGCCTGGTCTGCAAGGCCATGGAAAATATCATCATGGAACTTATAAACAAAGACATTGGTAATCTCCAAACTCTTGACCCCACCCAGTATGGCTTTGTAAAAGGCAGATCATGTCTCCTAAACCTAATAGACGTCTTTGAAGCAGTCACTAAAGCCATAGACGAGGGCAAGGTGGTTCACACAGCCTATCTAGATCTCGCCAAAACTTTTGACACCATCCCCCACTCTGGAATTATAGATAAACTCACTAAACTAGGTATAAATCCCTATGTCACAAGATGGGTTGCCAACTGGCTCATGGACAGAACCCACACTGTGAAAGTAGCAGACTCCAAATCTAACTTAAGACCAGTGACAAGTGAAGTACCACAGGGTTCAGTCCTGGGTCCTCTCCTGTTTCGTATCTACTTTTCTGAAGTACAGGCTAACATAGAAGGTCTTTGGCTAACGAAGTTCACAGATGACTGCAAACTAGGAGCCATAATTGAAACTCATAACGATGTGGACATCCTACAAAAGGGCCTCACTGAGACAGATGCCTGGTGTCAAAGGCATGGCCTCATGCTCAGTGTCAAAAAGTGCATTGTCATCCCCTTTGGTAAAACTCTGTACCCATGAACTACCACATAGGTGGTAGTTTACTTAACACTGAAAGTGTGATAAGAGACCTGGGGACACAGGTGGACAGTAGTCTCTCCTTTGATAATCACATCACCACAGTAGTCAGGAAATCCTTCTACATGGCACACCTCATCACAAAAGGTTTCTCATCCAGGAAAAAAGAGGTCATTGTTCCCCTCTACTCATCACTCATTAGACCCATTATAGACTACAATGCCCCTTTTGGTATGTACCTCACAAGACATCTTCAACAACTGGAAAGGCCACAGAAATACCTCACAAAGAGGATTACTGGCCTCAAAGAGATGCCCTACGCAGACCGTCTCAAAAGACTCCAGGTTTGCTCCGTCGCATATCGCCTACTCAGAGGCGATCTCTGCATAACATACAAAGCTATGTCAAACCCAGAGCTGTTGGACATGCTCCACTTAAAGAAATCCCAATCCCTCTGAGCTACACACTCTAGAGACCTAAACTTTGTCACCACAATAAACAGAACATGCTGGAGGGATAGATTCCTGTCTCAGAGACTTCCCATACTCTGGAACAAACTACCTATCTAGATCAAACAAAGGTCCTCATTAGCACTCTTCAAGAAAAATCTTGATGAAATGATGGGAAATAGGGCATTTACCCCAGGGATCACCTCTGTGGCTCTGCTCGCAGGGGCACAGGAAAATAATGTACTTGGGTGGTGAAAGCCAAGGTACCTTTTTAGCTAGACTTGCATAGGCCCTAGGGCCGATAGCCTAGTACCTACCTATGAAACTATGAACCTATGTATTGAAGGGAGGTGGCTGGCATCATGTTAAAACTTTTATGCCTGTGCATGCTAGGCCGTGGTTGCGCCAGTGAGCTTTCTGACATACAGAACAGTCATCAGCGTATTATTGACACTGTGTTACCTTGTAGTTTATTTTTGTATGATCGTACTATAGCTGTAACTTAAGTGAAGTTTACATTTGGGTAGTTCACTGATGGATAAGAGAAGTCCAATTTGGAATTATTTCAAGATATGTGATAATGAAACATTGCCAGGTGTGCAAAGCAGTCATCTCTCATGAAGGTGGATCAGCAAAGTCATTTACAACATCTCCATTAAATAATCATTTGTCCTATAAGCATCCTGAGGAATACAAAAAAGTTGTCAACAAGAAGAAAGCAGCAACAGCAAGTGGAACGTGTGGCACTCAGCAGACTGGTAAGGTTCAGCAAACACTGAGCGACATGATTGGCAAGAAAAAACATGGCCCATTCATAGTCCTGAGATGAACAAAATGCATCATGCCATTGCAAAAATGATTGACATTGACATCCAGCCATACTCAATTGTTGATGTTAGAGGCTTTAAAGAATTGATTGGTGTACTTCAGCCTAGTTACATGCCACCAAGTCACAAATACTTCACTGAAAAAATCATACCAGAGATGCACAACAGAGTGCAGGGCCATGTCCAGACTGCTATCAGTGAAGCATGATTTCTCTGTCTAACCACAGACACATGGATGGCACAGACAACAACAGAATCTTTCATGAGCTTAACTGCACATTGGATTGATGACACATTTGCATGCAGATCAGCCATCCTTCATTGTCAAAAATTTGATGGACAGCACGCTGGGTCTCGATTAGCTGATGTTCTATTTAACATGATGAATTGCTGGAATATTGACAAAGAACGCGTCCACTTGGTCTTACGTGATGGAGGTGCCAACATGGTCAAAGCGTTACGGGATGCAGATTTGCCCAGTGTCAGTTGTTTTGTCCACACTCTGCAGCTGGCTCTGAATGATGCAATTCTGACACAGCCATCTGTTGCTGACTTGATAACATTGTCACAGAAGATTGTGGGACATTTTCGACACTCTTCAAGTGCTACTTTGTGCCTTCACACCATTCAAGAAGAACTCAGTGTAGCAAAACATTAGCTTCATCAGGACATTGTCACCAGGTGGAATTCAACATATCAGATGTTGGATCAGTTGTTGGAGCAAATGAGAGCTGTGTCTGTGTACGTTGCTGAATGTAACAACAAATCCAGCAAGGCACTGTCCCTGACAACAAACCAGTGGGCTTTAGCAGCAAGAATTGTTGCAATTCTTAGGCCATTTGAACAACTAATGCATGAAATAAGCTGCAACAATTCTTGTTTTTCACTGATCCTGCCAGCTGTTCAGGCTGTTTTGTTGTATCTGCAGAAAGACGTAGCTGATAATGGAATGAAAAAGACGGTCAGCGAACTGATAACATCCTTAACAAGGAGATTTTCTGACTTGTATGAAAATGGCATTTACACAGTTTCGGCCAGCTTGGATCCATGCATCAAGCTACATTTCTTGACACCTGTGCAGCAGGTAAAAGCCAAAACATGCATTTTTACTGCAATGTTACTGTGTCAGCCAATGTCAATTCAGCCTACAAATCAGCCATCTGAAGTTGTTTCTGAAGTGACTGAAGTGAATGAACAACCATCAACAAAAAAGACAAAGACAGCAGCAGAAGAGTTTTGGTCATCTTGGGATCAGTTGCAGCCTATTCAGGCACTGGACAGTGATAATTCTGTGTCCATAGAAACAGAACTGAGGAATTTTCTGACAGAACCCTGTGTTCTGAGAGACACTGACCCACTGAATTTCTGGAAAATGAACATGTCCAGATTTCCAACATTGTGTCATATGGCTAAGCGTTACCTTTCTGCACTACCTACAAGCATGCCAAGTGAACGTCTTGGTAGTGAAACAAGAAACTGTCTTAATGCTGACAACATGGAACAATTGGTGTTTTTGAAAGCTAAGGCAGTATTCCTGAGTTAAATGTACATCAGTAAAACGTTTGACAGCTATTTGGTAACATCAGTAAAAAACTTTGACAGCTACTTGTTAACATCAGTAAAAAGCTTTGACAGCTATTTGGGTGTGGCTCCGTTGTGGTTTTTTGGTTTTGTGGTAAGTTAAATGTATGCATATGATTATGTACAATAACAATTTCCTACTTTTAGCCCTCATCATAGTGCACAGACAGCAGAACACAGCACAGAGCAGTTTGCAAAACTTGACTTGCTGTTTAACTATTTTATTTAGTGCTTGGTGTTAGTGTTTAGTTTACCTCATGACTTGACTAAAACAACTATTCGTATTCTGCCGAATAGCTGTACCAACTATTCATATTCAGCTGAATACTGTTAACCCCCCATTTTGGTACAACCCTAATTCAAATAGCATTGAAACCCACATTCAAAGAAAATGCATCTGGCCAGTGGTGGATAAAGATTACCTTTGGGGTGTTTTCAAATCATAGGCCCCTTGTATTAAATTATATTCCTTGTATAATACAGCACACTTGTTAGAGCGCATTTTAAATTTATTGTTTTGAACATTTTTCCAGTAAGCAATGAAACAAAATGCATGAACCAATATTGACAAAACTACCCAATTCAGAACTTTTCCATCATAAAAGTCTACTCAGACTTCTACAATCCACCAGTATCAGTAGATATACACAATCTTTGCAGAAGTAAAAGTCATCTAAATAATTCCACATTAAAGAGATCTGTAACTAATGAAGAGGCTGCTGCTAGAAAACAACTTTATATTTCATTGTTTCATCTACAAATAAGGTGCCTGCTGCCCTTGAAGAATAAATTGCCTATGTTACATTAAAAAAAAGGATAAGCTAGTAATATTTCAATAGGGAATGGGTGGCAAACTGATAACAGGTTCATAGTTACTAGGTATCTCTGCCAAAGAAGGACATTCTCAGGACTGCAGCATCCACCTCCTTTAAAAGTATAACACAGTACAGTATCCATCTACATACTGTGGGAGTAGAACCCACAGCCTTCTGCAGCAAAAGTAAGCATACTACCTGTTGTGCTACTAACAATGCAAGTGGATTTTGCATAAGCAGCACTAAACTTCTCTTTTCCTGAAGAACTGTGCAGCACAAGAAATCAAGAAAAAGACAAAATGTATTGGGGGGCACATTTTAAACATTGCTTGTATAATCTTAGAAAGTTGCTAGAATAAAATGTTGTGTTACCATGTGTTTCCTGAAAGATAGGAAGACTGAAATTTAAATGGCTATAATTATTTAGTGATCAGTTCTCAGTGATTTGCCAGAAAACCACAAATGTTATTTTTATTTAACATTTGTTTACTGGGAAAGTCCAACTTGAAACAAAGATAATTTTCAGCAGAGGCTCCATATGCATGTCTTTGTATTGTGAGGAGGAAACAAGAGCACCCAGATGAAACCCACACAAACACAGGGAGGACATACAGACTTCACACAGAAGGGATTTCAGCCAAGAATCAAACCAGAGAAACTCTTGCTGTGAGGCAACAACACTACCACTGCACCACTAACCACTAGACGATCTAAATTTTAAGAGGAACAGACCAAGAATACGAGCTAAACATTCCAGACATTCTATGAAAATGTGTACAACTGAGAGCTACAACTCCTTCAATCAGAAGTGGTGGTATGGGTAGAGAACTCAGGCTCTTGCTCCTTGTACCTAAGGTACAGGGTTTGAGCTTGAGTAACCCTAACCACCAGGTATATCTACATGGGGCATTACACACACACACACACACACACACACACACACACACACACACGCACACACACACACACACACACACACGCACACATGCAAAATCATTTCAGCTTGTGGCAGGAAAGATTAAAGAAAAAAACATAAAATCACTTTGGCTTGTGGAAGGAAAGAATCACTTCAGTTTGTGACAGGAAAGATTAAAGAAAGAACCGTAAAATTACTTCAGCTTGTGGCAGGGAAGTATCACTTCAGACAAAAGAACACACTTAAAACTAGTATGACCATCAATAAATGTGAAAGAAATGCTCAACTAGTGCAACCATCATCATAGCTCCTAAGCTAAAGTGTTGAGTTTTTTTTATTTTAATTGTCCTCCTTACCTGCAGGGAAAGGCACACATGGCTCCCACACTGCTTTTACTGCTGCTGGCTGAAATTACAGTGAATCCCACAAGCCCTCACCCAATTAAGACAGGCTGGCAGGCTGCTGATGTCATCGGGCATGCCTCTGCACGTGATGATGTCAGCCCAAAAAGCCAAAAACAAAATCATTTAAAAAAAATCTGGGAAATTCAGAAATTATGGGGTGCCACTCAGGAATTGTGGCACCCCATTACTTGGACCTCAAAACCTGTAAAAACCAAGAAATTTGGCACGGTTGAGAGGTATGGTGCTGTTGCAGGTGTTTTGGATGAGGAAATGCTCTTTTCTTTCCTTACTGACACAGAACCTTTACAGACATGAGATTTGTTTATTTTACATTTGTTTGAGATGTAGACTTACTAAATACAGTTCCTTCACAGTTATGGAGATCCTGTGAAAATGAGGTAGGACTCATTAGAGATGCTACACCAGTGCAAATTACTTTAAAACCTCATGATCCTCTGCACATGGAGCACAATATCCTCTTTCTACAGAAACAGGAATTGAACCAGTTATTTCAGCATTGCTGCAACAAGGCATAATTATTCCTACTAGAAATCCTTGTAATGCACTGATTTTGCCAGTAAAGAAACCAGGCAAAGACACTTATAAATTTGTCCAAGATCTGTGAGCTGTGAATGCATTAGGTGTGCCTCCTTTCCTGTAGTATCTAACCCAGCAACTATTCTTAGCACAATTCCCCCTTCTGCTACCACCTTTTCAGTTATTGATATTTTCTCAGCTTTCTTTTCTATCCCATTACACTCTGATAGCCAGTATTTGTTTGCACTTACAGAGGACAGCAATACACATGGATGTGCTTACCCTAAGGATATGTAGAATCACCCACCTTACTTTCAAGGCAAATGAAAAAAACAGTTAGATAAAATACAGTTACCTTGCAAGTCAGCCTTAGTGCAGTATGTAGATAATCTTCTCATAGCATTTAATTCTTTGACTGATACTGTTTTCTTGTTAACTAAACTAGCTGATTTAGGATTTAAAGTAAACTGGTCTAAGCTTCAGCTGTGGCAACCAGAAGTCTAGTATTTAGGACATCTAATCTCTGAAATTGCACAACATACTGTATTTTCCCTCTTGCATTGCAGCTATACAAGCAGCAACAAGACCTACTACTCTAAAACAACTTAGAGCATATCTTGGTCTAGCATGTTATTGTAGACAGTGGATATCCAACTGTGCTAAAATGATTAAACCTTTGCTAGAACTACTCAAAAAGGACGCCCCCAAGCCCTTCCTGTAGCAACTCTGCCATGAACAAGCTTTTATTCAGTTAAAAATCACTTCTTTCAAATCCTCCAACATTAGGGCTGCCAGACATTTCAAAAGTGTTCTTTCTTTTCTGTTGTGAATGCAACAAGGTAGCATTAGAATTATTAGCACAGAAAAGAAATGATGGCTTTAGATCAGTTGCATATTACAGTACAAATCTAGCTCCAGTAGCAGCTGCACTTTGCCCTTGTCTTAGAGCTGTAGCCACAACTGCCCGGTTAGTTGATATGGCAGCAGCACTTACTCTGGGTCATGATACTTTGGATGCAGTTCCACATGATGTTAATGCTTTATTATTAAAGACTAAAACACAATATATTTCTGCCTCTAGACTTTCCAAGTATGAGCTAGCTCTACTTAATAATCCTTCTTTGCAAATTATTAGATACCCTCCCTTGAATCCAGCCTCTCTTATCCCTACTGCTGATGAAGGTGAACTTCATGATTGTGTTTCTAACAATGTGCTTCCTCCTAGCCCTAATCTCTGAGATACTCCTCTGTATTACCCTGACTTAATTTTGTTTGTCGATGGATCATGCATCAGAAGGGAGGATGGACAATTGACAGCTGCTTTTGCATTCTGTAGTATTGATCAAGTATTATTGACTGGACAATTGCATGGAAATGTTTCATCTCAAGTAGCTGAATTAGTGGCTATTACTGAAGCTTACAAGCTAGCACAGGGAAAGCCTGTTATGATGGTCAAGAAGATTTTGTATGAGTTTATAGCCCGTTTTGGGGTACCGTGTTGTATTCAGTCAGATAGAAGTATTCATTTTATGAGTCAGATTATTCTATAAGTTCTAAATATTCAGATGCAATATCACTGTCCACATAGACCTCAGGCTTCAGGCATGCTAGAAAGAATGAATCAAACTTTGAAAACTAAGTTAGCAAAACTTGCTTCAGAAATGGGTCTAAAATGGCTAGAAGCCTTGTTCTTAGTTTTATTTACTATCTGCAATGCAATCAGTGCACCTAGAAAGTTCTCTCCTCATGAAATCCTCATGGGACACCCTATGAGGATATTAGTCATACCCCTATCTGCAAATCTTGATCTGCAGGTAGTTGATGAAACAATGCTTACATATTGTAAACAACTTATTTCTGTTCTGCAGCATCTTCATTTGCAGGTAATCTCTACCCAGCTCCAGCCTGATCCTGATGCAACACATTATGTCAACAAAGGAGACTGAGAATTTGTTTGTTCCTTCTCCAGATGACACTCCCTCTAACCTTGATGGAAAGGCCGATTCCTGGTGCTCCTCATCACAGCTACAGCTGTTAGAATTGAAGGGTCACCAACATGGATCCATATCTCCCATGTCTGAAAAGCAGTGCCAAAATAGGGAAGCCAACCAATTCTCTTTGACCTACCCTCTGCAGCCTTGTCTGATGATGAATCAGTTTCATCTTATACCAGAAGAAAAAACAGAGAGACTGGGAACATAACCAATGACTGATACTGTAAGGCCATCAGAAGGGGAAATTTTCCCTGCATCAGGTGACCAACCACCTCTTATGGGAGCTAATCTACAATACCAACCTTTATGGGGTGTGTTTGGAGTGCAGTAGTGAGCTTTTCATCGCAGAATGAATTTGCGCATGGACATTTTTGAAAATCCACTCCAACTCCACCTAGCTCACCATTTATGTCTGATTGTTGCTGTGATGACTGCAATTGTTATTTTTATTCTATTGCTACATGCCCACATACCTACTGCCTATAATGGAGGCATCTCATTGTTTCCAGTACCTATAAATGAAGTTGATATGGGGACAGATTTTTCATCAGTGGTACTTGGTAAAAATGCTTTATGGCATAATGTCACATCATTTTAAAAAAATGGTGCACTTAGACTTTGAGTGACTGTTAAGGGATATGATATACTTGCTAAGTGAAAAATGGGACTGTAGAGGCTGGACAGAGAAGATGTAATATTACTCAAAGAATATATAGTGGAAGTATAGTAAAAGGTATGGTCATGCTGAAAGATATTTATTTGTGGCTGTCTAGCATATCCCTGACTGCCAGCAAACTGGCTAGGGTGTTGTTATATTTGAAGAGGTCTTCCAGACATTCAACATGTAGATGCCTTGCCTGGTGATAAATTTCATAATATACGAGATACTAAGACTGTAAAAAATCCAGTTGGAAAGATTGATGCTTCATGGATTTATCATCCTGATTTAGAGCAAGCAGCTTTAAAGGACTTTCTCATATGGACCTTGGTGATGATGTTTTTTCTGGGGCTGGTATATTACCTGCTTATGGGACTGTAATATCAATTTGGGAGCTGAGAAAGCTCTCTAAGCTATTAGAAGTGTTAAGCAATGTAACATTTGTAACTGATAATTGCATTACTCTAGAGCTGAGTACCATGCTTGCAGTAGTACTCCAAAATCCAATGGCACTTGATTTCATACTTGGGTCAAAGGGAGGTACATGCATGCTCATGCATGAGGAATGCTGTTTATTTATTCCCAATAATGAGCATGGAATATGCAATCATTTGGAAATTATCCAAAAAGTGTCTGAATTGTCAAATACCAAAGAAGTGGATAGTTCACAATGGGCTTTGCTAACCAATTTGTTTTCAGGATGGGGAGGAAGTTTGTTGAAATATATTATGTTTATTGATATTATTATTATTATTGTATTTTGCTTTTATTTTTATGCAAAGCTTTAATAACCAAACGCATTGCATCTTGATCAAACTCATTGCTACAGAATTTGCATGTTAGTGATTTTGAAAAAAGTGTCATTTATAGATTTTGTCAATGAAAGTGCAATGGCAAATGAAAACGAAGAGCTAGTTTTTGAAGGTTTTTAAAAATGTATGACAATATATTTAAAGTGTAAAAGATGTTGTACGATATGAGAGTGATGCTTTCTCAGCATCAAATGAGAGATTGTAAATGGTTAAAATGAAATTGCACATGTTCTAGAATGTTAATGTATGTGTCCAAAAAGTTAGTGAATGTGTTTGCAACTAGATCCTAGCTAACCAGATCCTCATGTCCTCAGGCAATGTGCTACTTCAGATGAGTTGGGGAAGATGGGAGACCTATACCTGGCAAGCAGGGCAGCCCTGCACAGGAAGGGGACCCCAATACTGCTCATGGGTCTAAAGGGACCCATGGTGGGCAGCACAGACTGCCACAACAGAATCTGCCAATAGCAGGGGAAGCCACTAGTCCAGGTACACTTCCAGGAGCTAGGGTTAAATGTTTTAAATGCAACCAGTGGGGCCATGTGGCATACATGTGTCCATGGAGGCAAGGTGGGGAACAAAAGGTGAGGGAGCCAGTAAGTGGAAAAGACAAAATGCCAATGGTAGGTTGTCTTGAGACAACAGAGGTACTAAACTACCATCCTGCAGATGTCCTGAGAGGGAAGGATTTGGATGAGGCAGTACTATGTGCTTATGCAGTTACACGCAGTCAGGCTAGGAGACAAGCATGTGGGTCTGATACCCTGGGGGAGACCCAGGCAGACTGCATACTTGCAGCCAGGACTGGTGAGGTGGTTACTTCAGGGAGGGAGTTACTCTGTAGCAGTGAGACTGAATGTGAGCCACAGCTGCTTGCAGGTACTGTAGGTCCCTTGGACAGAGTCACTGCAAAGGTAGAGGTAAGTAGTAGTACCCAAGCTGACAGTGAGGCACCACTATCAGAGGATGCCAGACTTCCTGTGGAAGGGGAGCTGGGAAGGGCTACAAGTAGAGAGTTGAGACAGACTCAGCTCTCAGACCCTACATTACTAGGCCTGAGGCAGGTTGCTAGGGAGGCACCTGATTCTCAAGGAAAGGGGGAAACTGTATACTGGGACAAAGGGTTACTTTACAGAGAGTGGACCTCTGAGGGAGGGCTAGAAGGTGACAGAGTGCAGCAGTTGATAGTGCCTACAGCCTACCATCTGGCACTTCTAGCCATAGCCCATGATATTCCCTTTGCCATTCATATGGGCATAAAATGTACAAAGAGGTATATTATGCAGAACTTCTATTGACCTGGAATTTCCAGAGATGTAACAGGGTACTGCAGGACCTGTGAGCAGTGCCAAAAGGTAGGCAAGGCAGGAGACAAGGTGAGAGCTCCTTTGATGCCTTTGTCTGTGACTGAGGAGCCATTTCAGAGGGTAGCTATGGATAGTGTGGGTCCTTTGAGTATCCCAAGTTCCACAGGAAAAAAAGTATATCCTAGTGGTAGTGGATTATGCTACATGATACCCTGAGGCAGTGGCTTTGTCCTTCATTGAGGCAGAGAAGGTGGCAAATGCTTTGTTAGAGATTTTCAGCAGGGTAGGTTTCCCAAAAGAAATACTGATTGACAGAGGTGCCAATTTTATGTCAGACCTGCTGGCTTGTCTGTGGAAGTCCTGTGGGTGAAATGCATGAAGATCACCCCCTACCATCCCCAGACTAATGGTCTTGTTGAGATGTTAAACTCTACAATCAAGTCCATGCTATGGGCATTTGCAGATCAGTTTAAGAGGGAGTGGGAAAATATTTGCCCCATCTGTTGTTTGCTTACAGAAAAGTTCCCCAGGAATCCACAGGTTTTTCACCCTTTAAGTTACTGTATGGGCATAGGGTGAGGGGACCTCTAGATTTAATTTGAGATGAATGGGAAGGTGAGTGTGAGTCTCACAAGGAGTCTGTTGTGACATACATCCTAAACCTCAGGACAAGGCTCAGGGAACTCATGGGCTTGGCCCAGTAGAACCTTGCAGAAGCCTAACAACAGAAAAAGATGGGGTATGACAGGAATGCTCGAGCTAGAGAGTATGCTGTGGAGCAGCAGGTAATGGTTTTCATTCCTGTCAGACACAACAAGCTGCAAGAAGCTTGGGAGGGTCCCTAAAAGGTGGTAAGAAAGGTAAGTGATGTTAACTACATGGTGGAACTGCTAGGCAGATGGTAGGGGCACAAACTGTACCATGTTAACATGATGAAACCTTACCATGATAGGGAGGCCCTTGTGCTGAGCATTTGCAGTGGATTGCAGGAGGAGTCTGAGGGAGATCTCAGGACTGATCTCCTCAGTGAGGCTCGGGCTGACACCTCAGTGGAAGTGGTAGCAATATCCCAGCAGCTATCTCCTACCCAGGTTCAAGAAATCCAAGCAGTGTTGCAGGAATTTGGGGACATGTTCACTGGGAAACCAGGGTGCACCCACCTGGTGCAGCACCGGGTGGATACAGGGCCCCAAAGGCCTATTAGGCAGGCCATTATAGAGTGCCTGAGAGAGTCAAACTGACTCTGAGGGAGGAGGTACAGGAGATGTTGGAACTAGGGGTGATTCAAGAATCCAACAGTCCCGGGGCCTCCCCAGTGGTGCTGGTGCCAAAGAAGGATGGCAACACCAGGTTCCTTGTGAACTACAGGAAATTAAATAGTCACACAAAGTTAGATGCTTACCCCATGCCTAGGACAGATGAGACCCTAGAGCAGCTGGGTGGAACTAAGTATCTTACAACCATTGACCTTACCAAGGGTTACTGGCAGGTGCCCCTGACTCCCAGTGCTAGAGAGAAGTCAGCCTTTGGGACTCCTTTTGGCTTGTATGAGCTCACAAAGATGCCCTTTGGGATGAAGAATGCCCCAGTGACTTTCCAGAAGCTGGTAGATCATATCCTAGCAGGAGCAGGATGGCTTGTCCTTGCTTAACTAGATGATATTGCCATCTACAGCCATTCCTGGCCAGAGCACCTTCAGCATGTCCAGGAGGTGCTGGGCAAACTACAGAGGGCAGGGTTGACCATTAAGCTGAGCAAATGTCAGGTGGATATGGTAGAGGTCTCCTACATAGGACATAGAGTGAGGAGTGATAAGATAAGGCCAGAACCTGCCAAAGTGGAAGTCATTCAGGCATGGCCTGCACCTGTTACTAAAAAGCAGGTGAGGGCATTTTTAGGGATAGCAGGGTACTACAGAAAGTTCATCCCCAGTTATAGTACCATAGCTACTCCCCTCACAGACCTGACAAGGAAAAACTGGCCAGATAAGGTAGTGTGGACCCCAGCATGTGAACAGGCATTCCAGAAGCTTAAAGAAGCTTTGAGAGAACCCCGTGTGTTAGCTAGTCTAGATTACAGCAAATAATTTGTTGTGCAGGTGGATGCTTCGAAGCATGGGGTTGGGGCTGGGCTTAGCCAGATTTCTTCAGAGGGGAAGAGCACTCAGTGGTTTATCTCAGTCATAGGCTCCAACCCAGGGAGGAATGCTATGCAGCTGTAGAAAAGGAATGTCTAGCCATAGTGTGGGCACTGCAGAAACTTCAGCCTTATCTGTATGGAAGGAAATTCACTGTTGTGACAGATCACAATCCCCTAACATGGTTAAACAGAGCCAGACAGCAAAATTCCAAGTTGCTAAGATGGAGCCTAGGGTTGCAAGCATATGATATGTCAGTGCAGCACTGCAGTGGGAGTAGCAATGCCAATGCAGATGGGCTCTCAAGACAGGGAATGGGGTAGGTATACTCAGATAGACCTGACCCTCTCAAGCAGTGTTTCTCAAGGGTCACTTATAAACCTAGCTTGAGTTCTCTGGGGGGGGGGGCTAGCCAGATAGAATTGTGCAGATAATTCTATCATTTGTAAATATGAATGTTGAACTACAAACTTGTTTTCTTAATTGAAAGAAATACTGTGAAATGTTGAATTACAAGCTTGTTTTCTTAAATGAAAAGATATGCTGTAAAATGTTGAACTTAAAACAATGTAGCAACATTGCCCTCTGCTGTAAAGAAAGTTAAGTCAAGCATTTCTTGTCATTACTTTGAAATGAAAATTATTTCATGTCTGTCCCTTTGAAGTTAAAATTTGGAGTTGATGAGTCTGGAGTGAAACATCCTGCCTATTGTTTTAACTTAAGGAATAATTACCAGAGTTTACATGTAGAATGTCTTTTATGGCTGTAGTTTCCTGCAGCTACAAGATAACAAAATAATGTAGTATTTGTTAACCTGGGAACCCCAGGAAGGTGTAAAAAATTATGTAATGGGAATCAGGACTGAAGATAGCAATTTAAACTGAGAGAATCAGAAGGCATTAAACATTTTTGTCTTGACCATCCGACTCATCAACACTCTCTGTTTTCTTATGTAAGTTATCTTAGACTTGTGTTTTCTTTTAGAAATAGCTAGAAACTAGAAAGATTAGACTAAGTGTTTTTCTGTGATGTCAGAACTGTACTACTGAATTATTTTAAGTATTTCTCTGTGATCTTTGAACTCTTGACTAGCACTGTGTAGTAAAAAGTATTGTCTTGTGTTTTTAATTATTTATTATTAAATATATTTGAACCCTTTTAACTGTGGCTGTTTTGTGTAGAGATAATTTATCTCTAGAGTACATTGCATATTTTTAGGGATTACTGTACCAAGTTACTCCAATAAGCCTTGACTGTTTAGTTATACTACCAATTGGATAATAACATTGCACAGTACTAATTGGACACCCTCTTAAGGGCCTTTGAGTAGCTGATAAGTATTAGTGGGTGGTGGCAAGTGGAACTGTCATATAGTCTGGGAGAAAGGGGCACAGCTGGAGAAACTGTGCCAGCCTTCCACAGGAGTGTCTGTGTGGTTGTATAAACTCTTCCCAAAGTGCATGTGTGTGTGTGTATCAGCTACTTGGGCAGGGACATGAAGCACTGGTTGGACAGAGGGGGTGCTAGATGTTTTAGCTCACCCTCTAAGCTGAGATCTGGACCCTATAGCTGTGCCAGTGGGGAGTCTTATTGGGGACCTGGAGAGCAAGGGTGTGACCAGCCCCAGACTGACTGTGATCTCTGTGTGGTCTTAAGGGAAATTGCACTTTACTGTGCGTATTTGTTATCCTTTTCTCATATGAGATGCCCTCTCTGGTGTTAGTGGTGAGGACTGAGGCTCATTGATTGCTGGGCCAGGGCACGGGCGTCACACTTGTCAATAATGCTGAGTGGGGTATTGCACTGAATGCCTTGACTAGGTTAAGATGCACAGTATGCACTGCTTTGTCCTCATCCATTGCCTTGGTGACCCTCTCAAAGAAGTTTACCAGCATAGCTAAATATGACCTTCCCATAACAAAGTCAAATTGGAATGGGTGCAGTCCCTGTAGATTGTCAATGTCCTTGTTGATTATTTCCATGATAATTTATTTCATGGCTTTTCATATTAGTCTTGTTATACTGATGGGTCTGTAGTTCCCCAGGTCAGTTGATCATTTTACTTATTTATTTTTATTTATTTTACATTTGTTGACTGGGTTTGCTCGACTGAGCTGATAACCCTTTTTCAGCGGAGGCCCGGGGAGAAAAGCTCCATTTTACGTAATATAATGGTAGAAAAAGGTAGTATATCAAAATTTAAAAGTTAATACATCAATACTTTGGAGAAAAGCACCAGGTAACATTTGTTAGCAAGATATTAGTAGTGTTCAAATTAGACATTAATTGAGTACAGACCAGTATAAATCAATTTACAGTTACTGACAGTATTACATACAGACAGGTTAAGTTAGAGACTAAACAGATTCAAGTATACTAGGGTTCACATATAGCAAACTAATTATAAGACTTTGGTTCAGAGATGGGATTGTAGAGGAAATGCAGTGTAATTAGGAAGTATTGAATGAAGGGGTTACAATACGGAGATAGTTGAATAGGGTGCTAACATAGTGGAAGTGTGTTTAGGTTGAGAAAAGAAAAGTGAGATTTTGTAGTTGGGGGGAGAAGTTGTATATAGGTTTAAAATAGGCAAGTGTGCTGCAATAGGAGAAATGGGAAGGAGAAAAAAGGTAAGAAAGGCTGAGTACCTGAGAATAAGTTAAGGAGGTTGTGTACAACTGCAGGACCATAGACTGTTCAGATACTCTTTTAATGCTGATTTGAATTCCTTTGCATAGTTGAGAGTCCTAATTTATTGGGGTAGTTTGTTCCATGATTTGGCAGGGTTGTAGTTGTAAAGGTTGCAGTCAGGCTTGTGGAGGGGAATGGCTGTTGTGGTCCTCCATTCACTTGGAATGTTGCTTGTTTCAAGGCTGTAGTTGAAGAGTGCCTCAAGTGGACCTGATAGGCCATATTTCAGACTATTCTTAAGGCAACCAGGGATGATGATGGGACGTCTGGAGGTGATGATCTTGGCTTTATCAACCCTGCTAATAATTGTGGGTTGTATATTAGAGGGGATTTCACATGATGGAGCTGTGGGGAAGTAGGGGGTAATGTTTGAGCTGAATTTATTAGCCAGTAGGTTCACTATGGCACCCTGAATGATGAAGGTGGTACTGTTCACCACAACCTCAGCAAACTGCTGCATGTTACCTTTAAGGTTCCAGACATAGCTGAAGAAGGCCTTGTGACTGTTCTTAGATTGCAAGGCTATCCTGACCATGTAGTTGGCCTTGTTGGATTTAATTAGACCTCTTAATTTCTTGTTTAGTTGTACAATAAAGCACTTGTCCTTAAGGGAGTCGCTCTTCCCGGTTTTGACCATGAGTTTTCTTCTTTTATTATATACCCTTTTTAGGTGAGGATGCCACCAGTGGGGTTTCTTTTTAGTGTTTGTTTTGGGTTTGCCTCTGGTTGGTACAACAGCCTCTGTGCAGCCATTCACAAGTCTGTATAGGGACTCTATGAAAAAGTCTGAATAGGTAGATGTGGTCTTGGGGTTAGGAGAAGCCTTGAATTGTGGAAAACTGTCACTTAATAGAATGCAGTTTGCCTTAGAATAGTTCCTAACTATTACTGGTTACTGGTTTAGATGGATTTTCTGGGTTGATTTTTACTACAAAGAAGAAAGATTTGTGATCCAACATCACTAATAAGGACGTGACATGGGGGTTAATACTCTCCAAAGTTGGCAAGTACCACATCCGGTATGTTTGATCCTCTGGTTGGAGAATGCTTTATCTGTTCCAGGGGTGTTTGTGCTAATAAAGCCCAGAAAGTGTCATGCCAATAAGTCTAACCCAGTGTAAGTTTCCCAGTCTATAGAGGGATAGTTAAAGCTACCTAGGAATATGGCACTTAGCTGAATGGTGAGCACCTCTAGTAGGTTTAGGTAAAAGTCATGAGACTCTAGGGGCATAGCTGGTTACCTGTAGCTAGCCCTGATATAGCTTATTTATGGTGACTTCCATGTGAATGAAATGTATCATCTCGTTTAACCAACCTGTAGGTATATTTGTAGCTAACATAAATCAAGAGACCTCCACCTTTGGCCCCAGTCTGTGCTGTTGTTCATAGGTTCATAGGTGTTTACTAGGCTAACGACCACAGGGACCTATTTAAGCCTAGCCATGCATCCCAAATCTGTGACAAGTTTTGATACCCTTGATAAGTGTAAGCAGGGGCTTAGGAGATGAAACATTTACAAGCAGGGACCCGGGAGATGAACCATTTACAGGCTGGCAGTGTCCATTAGAGACATAGGTGCCAAACCAGGGATGAATTTCCTGTTCCCCATTCAGTTGTTCAAGTTGCACTTGAATTGGGTTAGGGAGGAACTCTGCTTCACATGGATTGGGACCCTGTTCCAGAGGTGGGGTAATTTCTGGGATTCAGACCTGTCTTTCCAGCAGGTCCTATTTATAACATAGGCAAGGTTTAAGTCTTTAGAACAGATAATTCTGATGCTGTTTGTTTTGTGGATATGAAGAAGGTCTATCAGAGTGGGGTCTGAGAATGCCCTGTATGCCAGGCATAGATCTCCCCTCAAAAGCCTATAGTAGACAGAATACAGGGATAGGGCCTTGAGGCAGTCGGCATAGGACATTTTTCTTACACCCTGTATTATTTAGTGAGGAATATCTGTGGATGTTCCAGTTGTTGGACATGCCTGGTTAAGTACATACCGAAGATAGCATTGTATTTAATGATAGGTCTTATGAAACAATGACTTGCTTGGACTTAGATGCCATACCTTTGTTTATAAGTTGTAAAACACAGAATGATTTCCTTGCTACTGTAGACACATGATGGCTAGATTACTATGTGTGTCCCTAAGTCCCTGACTACTGGGTCAACTCTAAGGGGTGAGTTGTCAAACTGATAGTTACCAGAGGTGGATGACTTCCCAAAGGATACTATTATGCATTTCTTGGCATTTAGTTTTTGTCCATGGCTCTGACACCATTTGTTTGTTGTTTGTCTGTGTCAGCCCTTCCAGAAGAATATTTGTGTCAGTGTGGGATTCAATGACAGCTCCTAATTTGCAATCATCAGCAAATTTAGTCAGCCAAAGACCATTGACATGGGTCTTGACTTCAGAGAAGTAAATTTCAAAAGAGAGCTGTTCAAGGATTGATCCCTAAGGGACTCCACTTCTGACTGGATTCTTTATAAAGGTAGACTCCCCAATTCTAATTTGCCATGTTCTGTCTGTGAAACAGTTGGCTATCCACTGGGTGACATAACAGTTTGTACCTAACCTCTTGGGTTTATCAACAATGCCATAGTGGGGTACTGAGTCAAATGCCTTGCAGGTCACGGTAGACAGTGTGAACCATTTTGGCCTCAGCCATTGCTTTGGTGATATTCTCAAAGAAGTCCACCAGGCTGAGTAGGCATGATCTGACCTTGACAAAACCAAAATGGGTTGGGTCCAGTGTCTGGAGGTTTACTTTATCACTATTGATCATTTCTATGATAATTCCTTCCATGGCTTTACATAGAAGACTAGTGAGACTTATGGGTCTGTAGTTTCCAGGTTCTATAGATGTCCTACATTTGTGCAGAGGGATTACTGTTGCTGTTCTTAATTCATGAGACAGGAATCCTGTTTGGAGGCTACAGTTAAATAGCAATTCCAGAGGGTCTGATAGGTCAGGTTGCATGCTATTTAGAAGGCATCCTGGTATATTGTCTGGTCCCACTGATGCAATGTTCTTGGCCTTAGAGAGAGCATTAAGGACCTGTTCCCTAGTAATAGCAGGGGGAGTTATATTTTGATGGTATTTCCTGAGGGAAGGTTGAGGGAGAGAGAGGGATAAAGTCGGAGCTGAATTTATTGAGGTTTGCTATATTTTCCTTTTCAGTCTAAGTGGTTCCATTTACAAAGACCTCTGCACATGATTGTGTATTGCCTTTGAGGTTATGGACATAGATAAAGAATGCCTTGTGGTTGTCCTTGGCCTGGGATGCCAAATTTACCTCAAATTTGCTCTGGTAAGCTTTATTTGTACTCTGAGTTGTTTGTTTAGTTTGATGAGAGTGCTTTTATTCTGCTGGGTGCTGCACCTCCTATTTTTTGCCATTAATTTCTTCCTTCTGTTATACAGCCTACTGATTTTGTGATTCCACCAGGGTTGCTTGTTTTTTGAGTTAGTTCTGTACTTCTTCCTGGTGGGTACAGCTGCCTTTATGCAGCTATTAACATGCTTGTACAGGGTTTCTGTGAACAGTTCTGCATAGGCAGCAGTGTTCTCAGGGTTTATGGGGGCTTGAAATTTTACCAGGTTATCACTTAATAGCTGGAGGTTAGCCTTAGAGTAGTTCCTGAATATTCCAGGTTTAGCTGGGGGGGGGGGGCAGGTTTTATTTTTACTTCAAAAAAGACCATTTTGTGGTCTGACCTTGCCAGGGAAAACATTACAGTAGGAGATGTCCAGCACTCTCCCATATTAGTGAGGACCAGATCCAGTATGGTTGCACCCCGGTTGGTGTATTGACTATCTTGTCTAGGAAGCTAATGTTTACAAAATCCAGGAATCTCTGTGCATGTACATTTGGTGTCATATAGGATTCCCAGTTAAAAGTGAGATAATTAAAGTCACCCATGAATATGGCATTGGGTTGGATGGTGAGTGTTTCAAATAAGTTTAAATACATTGCATGGGTTTCCTGGATCACAGAGGAAGACCTCTAGCTTGCAAGGAAGTGGTATTGGATTTTGCCTATGATGATTTGAACATGGAGCAGCTCAAGTGCATTGACCTGTTTGACCAGCTTTGAGGTATATTTATTTTTGATGTAAATAGAGACACCACCAACTTTAGTCCCTATCTGTGTAGTAGCTGGTCTAAATGTGTGGAAGGTATTATAACCATGCACTGCTGGTTTACTCTCCACTGCTTTAAACCATGTCTCAGTGACCAGAAAGATGTCAGCATTTTCTAGGGTGAAAACAGCTTCTAAGGAGTGGAATTTTTTTTATTTAGACTCCTAGCACTGAGTAGTAATACCTTTAGATCTTCTCCGTTTTGATTTGCTATGTCAGAAATAGTTTAGTTTGGCAATACCTAAAAAAGGAACTATGGGGGAAGACAATGTTTTAGCTAATATTTGAAAGCCTAGAGGGGAGAGGTTCAGCCCATCCCTGGCAAAGCAGCGTGGGCTGCGACCATCTCCTTCTATGCTGACAAATATTGCACCCACTTAGAATGAAACCAGAAACTAAGCTAATTATTAAAGTCAGTCATCTTTTGTTCATATTGTGGCATCATCCTTGGAGAAGGTAAAATGCTGCCCAATCCTAGGCTCGTACCAGCCTGAGACACATATTCTGAGAGCTCCATGATGTCTCTCTTCATATAGTCTAGGGAGGTATGTCACAGGCCGTTTACTCCCACATGGTACTTGTGGTTCAATGACCTGAGTGCATGTGTAATGTGGCAGATCCTAGCCCCTGATAAAAAAATTGACCGTGACTTTCTCCTTACTCAGCCTGGTGAAAGGGACATCAGTGTGTCTCATGATGGAGTCTCCAATAACCATAATGTTGGATTATGTGGTGGCTTGCCTTACTGGCTTAGAGATAGAGGCTCCATGAGATGTGGTTCTATGTTTTGATGTGGGTGTTGTTTTGAAAGAGCATATTTGGGGCTGCTGAGGGTATTTTTTATGTGTACTTCATCTAGGAGGTCTAAATGTGTGGAAGGCTAGGTAGCCTTGCACTGCTGGATTACTTTCTATGGCTTTGAACCAAGTCTCAGTCACAGCAGAGATGTCTATATTGTCCAGAGTGGAGGAAATGAATAGTGTCGAGTTTTTTATTTAGACTCCTTACATTGTTCTGTAACAACTTAAGATTGCTTGGATACTTTTTTACTAAATTGGTAGTTTTGTCTTTTTGACATTGCCTAAAAAAAGGCTCCAAGGAGGTGGATAAAGTTTTAGCAAATATCCAAAAGCCTTGGGGGGACAGGTAAAGCCTATCCTTGGCAAAGTAATGTGGTCTCTTGACCTTGTTCTCCCACAGTGACAGATATTGGATCTCACTGGAGTGATACCAGAAACTAAGCCAATTGTTAAAATCAATTATTTTATGTTCATACTATGGGGTCATCCTTCATGAAGGCAGAATATTGCTCAATGCAAAATTCATACTTGTCTGTGACAAGTATTCTAATAGATCCATTATGTCTCTCTTCATATAGTCTAGTGATGTATATCTCAGGTCATTTACACTGACATGGACTATGATAGAATCATATTGCTTCCTGGGGTACAGTGACTTGAGTGAGTCTGTGATATTGTGGATCCTGGCTTCAGATAGGCAACTAACCATTATCTTCCCCTGATTTAACCTTTGAGTGGGATATCTGTGAGTCACACAATGGAGTCCCCAATTACAAGAGTATTAGGTAAATTATAAGCTTGCCTTATGGGCTTTGCTGTTGGGGACCATTGGGTGTAGGCTTATGTCAGATGGTTGGTGCTGTTTTCGCTGTGTGTTTTAGTGATTGCTGTGGAGCAGTGCTCCTGTTAGATGGCTTTGGAGGTCTTTGAGATTTGGAATGGTTTCTTTTAAGTGCCTCAGCATAAGACAGTCTGTGTGTGCGTAGTTGTGTATTTACATCTCTTGCATACTGTGCTATTTTCTTTAACAAATAACTGGTTGTTGGAGAACACAAGACAATTACTATATTGACTCAGAAACCCGAATCTACCAAGCTGACCACAGAGACATTTAGAAATTGCATATCCATGTTGTTCAATCCCATAATAGAGTGGGCTGTTTTGGATTAAGGACTGGGTTTTAACAGGGGTCTCCTAGGGTAGTTTCTAGAGTTAAGGGCAAGATATTACATAGTGTTGGATATGGTAGTGTTATTTGATGTGAACGCTGTCTACTTTAAGCTTAATTCTGCACAATGTCACACTGTTCAACAGGTTTCAGACCTAATCCCAACTTTATAGGAAAATTTTACCTTCTTGACATTTGCTTCTATAGAGGACACTGCTAACCTCTTCTGCTAAGTGGGTAACTTCCTGCAAACTTGTCTGATTTATAGCAGAGAAAAAAGCTTGAAAACTAATTCTTATGTCCTCTAGACAATAAGTAACCACACTTTGAGCTTCCTGGAGTGCTTCCCAACTCAGAGAGAACAGGTAAACACCTTCTACCACTAGATGGATGATCCTGGAATTTTTTAAAGTAAAAGTACAGCAAAAGCAGCTCTCAAATGCAGAGTAAACAACAAACAACTACCAAGCAACTTCTATATGACAAGAGCATACAGCAAACATTTCTTTGTGGTATCATGCACAGTGCCCCTTACCAATGGTTCTTAAACCACTTGCCCATCATGATGTTCTCCTGGGATGATGAAATAAGGAAAGAGAGTGGCTGCTCAGTTAGATTTTTTTGCTACAACCTTCATGCCTATGATTTGAACTTGAAGATATATCAAGAATTGTATTAGGGGTGATCCCTTATTAAGCCTAGTTTATGTAGCAGGGTAGTTACTGCTGTGTTTAAGTATCCCGGTATGGCATAAATTACAAAGCTGGAGAATATAAACATTTTCTGATAAAGAATCTGCAAAAGTTTTTTGGGATTAATGTATTAATTTATACAGGTCAACCAAGAAGCCATCACTTCAGAAGGATTTACCCACTTGAAGTTGCTTATCAGCTAGCAGTCTCTCCTCTTTGTGATAGGCCATCCAGATTTTACTTGATGGAGTTGGTAAGAGCAGAGGATATGCCAGGAAACTTAACAGAAAATTCCCACTAATGTTCCCTGGAAGTTATGATTTGTATAAACACACAAAAAAAATTAGAAATTATGTTTTTTACTTCTTTTTGGACATTAGTGTGACTGCCATCTGCAGTCAGCACTGTAGGTATGACCCTTTCAGCCTGTTGTACCTTAATCTATAAGCAACAAATAACCTGCTCAGTCTCCAAACTTCCAGTATCTGCTGTCCAGTCTAACCACATCACCCAACACTTTCCCTTTCAAGAGCACCAACTTCCTGATGCTAGAGATTTTTTTTATTTACCATGTTGATATTCTGCCCAAGAGCTAGTAGTTTAATGTCTCCTGCAACAGTCCCATAGGGTAATTTTCCATATGGTTCAACCTGTTGAACTCTTTTACATGGCTTTATCAAATTTGTTTTACTACTACTTCTTTTGTGAGCAGTGCATCTAAGCATCAAAGTGCAAGACTGCAAGGTCCCACTAGACTGCCATTGTCATTTCTACCATATATGGGTCTAATAGGCGGGTCTATATTGTATGAACGAATGTTCATAACATCGAACGCTCTAAAGAGCAAAAATGCCGGACCTCAAAGTGCTTCTTGTGGGATCGCAGTCCAGTGAAGTTTGGAATATTTGCCCTTTCCTCAGTGTAGTGTGATCTCAGAGTTGGTATATATATTTAGCGGGGGGGGGGGGTGAGAGGTGCAGCCCCCCACAATAATGAGTTCGAAGTCTGGCATTTTCTCTCTTTAGAGCATTCAACATTATGAACATTCGTTCATTTAATATAGACCCTAATAGGATTTGGTCACCAATGTAAATGTCTTTTACCAGGCTAGCACACATCAATAGTAAGAGGTCAAACCTACTGTCCATACATGCTTATGGACCAAACTCAACCATAATCTCATTCTTCTGGATACAATGCATTTCATTCATCCAATAGACATAACACCTATAGCCAACTGTACAAAATAATAGCCACTTTACTTTGAAGCCGTACTGCCCTCTGTGATATATCTAATGTTGGTCCATTATTGTGTTAAAATCTTTACCGAGCATTACACATTTTATATCTTCCTGTATACTCTGAGTTTTGCTAAACCAGGTCTCTTGAACATTTGCCCTACTTAAACTGGCCCTACCTGAATTGGCCAATAATAGAATTTTACTGTTAGACTTCCAGCAGGAAATTGGAAATTTGTCATTACCCATCTACCATCTTCATCTTCATAAACTCACTAGAACTAGCTCCCTTAAACACATCAGATACACTATAAACTTCAAGGTTGACAACCTTATAACTGCCCTTAAACACTCTAACTGGGCCCCCTTTTAACACTTCCTCTAGACAACGCAGTTGAGTATTTCAACACTATCTTCTTAGGCATTCTCAACCAACTTTCCCCACCTAGACAGATCTGCACTAAAACCAACTATGCCCCATGGCTTACCAAGAGCACTAGGCAACTTATGAAACAAAGGGACAAAGCATGGGACACCTGGCGCAAAAACAAAACTATTCCTACTAGGCAAACATTCTTAGAACTGAGAAACACTATAAAAAAATCAGACTAAACAAACTAAAATACTATAATGAAATTCAACCTAAGCAATATATCAAACCAAAAAAGTTCTGGGATGTTATAAATAGTATTCGCAAACCAGGCAAATCACAGACTCCTTATCCAAACATAGATACCACCTCCATAAACACAGCAACCCAATTCAATGAGTACTTTATAAATTCTATTTCAAAACTATCAGCAAACTCACCCTCTTCTACCCCCACTATGCTACATAACCCATCAAATAACCCCAAATCCTTCACCCTTCAACCAGTACCAACTTATACCATCCATAGACACCTAACCAAACTTAAACCCACCACCCTAGCAGTAGACAAACTACCCACCAAATTCCTACAAATAGCCGCCAAAGCCATTTCCTACTTAGTATCAATATTCATAAACAGATCAATCTCAGAACAAAAAGTGACACTTCTCTGGAAAATCTCCTATATTATACCAATGCATAAAGGGGGCAGTTCCACTGACCTAACTAACTATCGCCCTATAGCTATATTTTCCCCACTGGCTAAAATACTGGGAAAATATATCCACACCCAGATCTTAAGTCATCTCCTCTCCAACAATCTTTGTTCTGACACTCAACATGGATTCCGCCCCAACCATGGTTCTACCACTGCACTCATTCATTTTAGTAACCTAGTAAATATGACTTCACACAGGAAAAGGAATAAACAAACCAATTTAAAACACCAAAAGGAGGAAAAACCACACTAAGACTCAAAAGGTAGTAGTTGTAAGCGCTTTCGTTTACTAAAAGTTAGCAAACTTCATCAGACAAATTCAAAAAGTAAAATACAAAGCTTAAATAGGAAAAATTAATTGACATCACCACACATTATTACAAAATTACAAAAGTCCAGCCTCCATTTAAGATATATACATACATTCATAACATACTATGGAAATCCAAATTAAGTTAAATACAAAAAAACACTAAATATATACATAAAATATATGCATATGTATATATAAAAATGTACACATATACATATAAATACAAATGTATAAAACTAAGCATTACCTTTTAAGGGCCCTCATTTAAAAAAAATGCCTCAATGACTCTGTTTCCATTAGAAGTATTTTAAAAAAAAATTCAATACCCAGGGCTTATACATTATCTAGTTATGTAAGTATTCTCTGTATGGCAACAACAGAAAGGCTTTCAATGTTGGCAATTCTTTAACAGTATGCTTATTAAAGCTTACTTGCAGCTTACAATCTTAGACAAGCTTACCTGATGGTCATTAAAGCATTGCTACTTAAACACAGAGCAACAGGCACTTTCTGAGTAATAATAAGTATAGATCAATAGTATAAAAATATGACAGAAACCAGAACATTCTGCAAAATGAAGGACAGAATAAAAGTAGCACCTGTGTCTACCTTGGATGGGAGGATAATCTGCACATTTACACTGCATAACTGCTCCTTGCCTTGCTTGGACACATCCAGAGTCACTACATGGGGGAGTGGGGTGCAAAAAGTATGCCACAATTTGAAATGTCTCTGGCTGACTGTGATGGCCCTAACACATTTGTCATACTTCTCAACCTCAGAACAAGAAATATGGACAGAGCCATACATAGAAGTGGGAAAAAGGCCCATAAATAAGGACAATTTTTAAATATTGCTCTTATAAACTTAGAAAGATAATAGAATAGTAGGTATTGCATTAGTATGAATTTTCTGAAAGGTATGAAATCTGAAACTCAAATGTCTGTCATTATTTTCTAACTTTAGTCTAATAATTTGTCACTAATTTGCCAAAAAAACATAATTTTAGGAAAAATGGACCAAAAATGTGAAGCAAAAATATAAAATAGCCACACAACACAGCTGGGAACCTATCAAAGAAGGGACACTTTTTAATATTAGTACTGCTGTCTTGAGCAGCTGACAAAATAAAAGAATCTGCATGCATTTCTGAAATAAAAGTAATCTATAACTCGGATTATTATAGTTATTTCTTAATTGTAAGCCCTCCACGTTTTCTTCCAAAATTGCCATTTTGCGGTGAGATTATTAGGGGAAGAGCAACATTTTGAGCCAAAATCGGGGACAGTTGAGAGGTTGGATATGCCTAATTCTATAAAGCAATTTATTTGCATGCACCTCTCAACCTGTTAATGCAGAAAATCTGGACAAGGCCAGATATACTGGGAGAACTTATAAACAGTACTATAAATAGTTGTATAAACCGAGACAATTGATAGAATAACAAGTCTTGCTTTAGCATGCATTTTTCTGAAGATTATGAAGTCTGAAACTCAGTGTCTGTCATTATTTAGTGACTTAATTCCTAAATTATTTGCCAGAAAACCATACATTTTATGAGGAACAAACCAAAAATAAGAAGCAAAATTCTATTTGTTCTGTGAAAATCTGGACAGTTGAGAGGTATAGTTCAGCCGGGGCTGTCTTTGAGTTTGCTGCCCTTCCCCCTCACAAAATCATGGTCGAATGGAGCCTTCCTCCTGCAGCCATTCCAATGAACCATTACTTGGCTATTTCACCCCATTTACCATAAACACTAATGTGCATACTGCTTTACTTTTACAATGATTTGGACTTCATTTGAAAGTTTATTTTGCATTTTACAGCACAAACACTAAGACATCTGCTAAATAAAGCAATGCAATCTCACAATGAAAACAGACTTAGCATTAAAACTTCTCTGCCCTTGAAACTCACATTCATTGAAACAGTATTGAAACCCACATTCAAAGAAAATACATTTTGCCAGTGGCAGATAAAGATTAACTTTGGGCTGTTTTCAAATCATAGGCCCCTTGCACATGAAACACACACGTGGTCTTTGATACACCTTCCTGATTGTATTAGATTATATTCCTTGTACAATATAGTACAGTTATTAGAGGGTGTTTTAAATTTGTTTTGAACATTTTTCCAGTAAACAATGAAACAGAATGCATGCACCAATAATGACAAAACTGCCTAATTCAGAACATTTCTATCATAAAAGTCTACTCAAACTTTTACAGTCCACCAGTATCAGTAAATATGCACAGTCTCTGAAGAAG
Organism: Protopterus annectens; assembly: GCF_019279795.1. NCBI lineage: Eukaryota > Metazoa > Chordata > Ceratodontiformes > Protopteridae > Protopterus > Protopterus annectens. The sequence goes on along the minus strand of NC_056726.1, from coordinate 411,980,915 downwards.
TAAAAGTCATCTAAATAATTCCACATTAAAGAAATCTATAACTAATGAAGAGGTTGCTGCTAGCAACCAACTTTATATTTCATTGTTTCATCTACAAATAAAGTGCCTGCTGCCCTTGAGGAATAAATTGCCTAAGTTGCATTAAAAAAATGATAAGCTAGTAATATTGCAATAGGGAATGGCTAGCAAACTGATAACAGGTTCATAGTTACTAGGTATCTTCACCAAAAAGGACTGCAGCATCCACCCCTTTACAATACAGTACAGTGTCAGCAATGCATCTACCTACTGTAGGAGTAGAACCCACAGCCTTCTGCATAAAAAGCAAGAACACTACCTATTGTGCTATTAACAATGCAAGCAGCCTTGGCATAAGCAGCACTAAACTTTTGTTCCCCTGCAGCTCTCAGCTTCTTGTAAACTCTACTAGACACTCAGCTGCATCTCTGAACTTTGCAGTGCAAGAAATCTGGAAAAATCCAAAATGTAGTGTGGGGGGGGGGCAAAAAACAGGAACACATTTTAAACATTGCGTGTATAATGTTAGAAAGTTGTTAGAATAAAATGCTGTGTTACCATCATACATTTCACCGCCAAGTATTGAACCCAGGACCCTATGCAAAACAGTCAGAGCAACATACCACTATGCCAAATCATCTGTTTTATGAAAAAAGGAAGACTGAAACTTAAATGGCTGCCATTTAGTAAATTCAGTTCTCACCATAGCTGTCAACATCTTAGCACAAAACATCTGAACAAAGCCAATAATGGGGGAATACGTCCAAAAAATAGGGACAAATATCCATTGAGGATACCAGAGCAAATCCACACAAACACAGGGAAGACATGCAGACTCCACACAGAAGGCACTCCAGCCAAGTATCACACCAGACAACCTGTAGCTGTCAGGCAACAATGCTACCACTGCATTAATGGCTGTATTAAGTAACACAAATAAAGAAACCACAAATTTTATGAGGAACAGAACAGAACAAATATGAGGCAAAAATCTGCAATGTTTTACAAATGGTGGTGGGTAGGGAATTTAGGCGCTTGCCACTTGGTACCAAAGGTACAGGGTTCAAGCCTTATTCTCTACCCACCACCATGTAGCAACTGGGGAATTACACACACACACACACACACACACACACACACACACACACACACCTTACCTCCAGCACATCCGATCCTTGGCAGCTATTAAGTCCTCTGTAGCGGCCTGAATCTGTCCCTGCAAGCAGCCCAATCCTCATGGCAACTCCGTCCTCTGTAGCAGCCCACGCAGGCTGTTCTGGGTTTCGACGTGAGTAGGTTGGAGCCTGCAGACAATGCAGTCCGGTTGTCTTCCGGTCTGTACGGTCATCACTGCACAGACTTCTGGGCTGGCAGGGTGGAGTTCCCTTCCTTCTCTATCTGGACTGCCTAACAGAGCAGTCTGGAGTTTAGGAACTAAGCACGCATGTATGCGTGGAGTTCGGACTGCCTAATACAACAGTCAGGAACTAAGCACGCACGCGTGGAGTCCCGTTCTGGGACTCGTGAATTTTTTTATTTTTAATTTTCTACAGTGGTACAATTTATTGACAGGGTAGTGGTTCATTTTTTTTTTTGACAGGTGTGGGGGGGGGGGCTGCAGTCCTACAGTCCTATAGCACGAGCCGCCCCTGCCAACTAGTGTCTGCAGTTTTCCTTGACTTGTCAAAGGCGTTTGATACAGTCTGCCATACAAAACTTCTAACATCACTCTCACAATTAAAACTAATTACCTCCACTCTGCTATGGTTTCAATACTACCTCTCCCAATGCCAACAAGCTGTTCAGTGGAAAAACTCCCTTTCCCCCATTCTGCCTGTGAAACTAGGAGTACCCCAAGGATCAATCCTAGGACCCCTACTTTGCACTATATTTACAAATAATCTTCACAAAGCCACCCCTTTAGCAAACTTGGTTCAATACACTGATGACTCCACCTTAATCTGCTCTTCCCCCACCCTCCAACAACTTCACATTAAGACCTAAGAAGCATTTACATCCATTGAAACCTGGCTAACAAACTCCCAGTTAATACTAAATCCTAAAAAGACCCATCTATTGCTCTTCCATCCCTCCAAAGCAACAGTACTTACTCCCCATTCTCTGTTTCTGCATCAGATAGTACTCCTATCTCCCCTGTCACACAAACCAAATTACTAGGAATCATCATTGAAAATAATATGAAATTTGACAAACATATAGCTCAAACAATAAGCACAAAGTCCACAAAAACTAGGCACTCTTTACAGATGTAAAAACTTCCTAACCAACAACAGTAAAATCACCCTACATCATACCCATCTTCTCTCTACCTTGTTATATGCTTCTCCTGTCCAAATGAATCTAAACAAAACCGATCTAAACAAGCTATCAGTATGCTACAACAAAACAGCAAAATTCACCACAAACTCCTCCTACTGCACCCACCACTGTCAAGCACTAAACCAACTCTCCTGGCTGGAATTCCCAAGCACCTTAGCCCTAAGCCAACTTATTCTAACTCACCAAATACTGTACCAACCTGACAAAACTCCAGCCTTACAAAACCTGATTACTCTCTACTCTAACACCCGAGAACTAAGATCCACTACCAAGGCATTAATTGCAGTCTGCAAAACCCATTACAGCTCTGGTGACTCCCTGTATTCTAGTAACATTGCCAAGACTTGGAGCTCCTTAGCACTAGAAATCAGGTTACAATCTAACAAAAACATCTTCAAAAAACAGCTTATTTCCCACCTAAACAACTCCCAGACATGCAACTGCCTAGCAACTGTCTGACATATTCTTACTCCTTTCCCCTATCCACTATCCAACCTCCTCTTCAAAACTCCCAGGGATGCACTATATATTATCACATGTTACTTGTAAGTGCCTAGCACCTGGCTGACATATTCTAACTCCTTTCCCCTACCCACTATCCAACCTCTTTAAAACTCCCACAGATGCACTAGATATTATCACACGTTACTTGTAACTGCCTAGTACCTGTCTGACATATTCTAACTCCTTTCCCCTACCCACTATCCAACCTCTTCTTTAAAACTCCCAGAGATGCACTATATATTATCACATGTTACTTGTAACTGCCTAGCACCTGGCTGACATATTCTAACTCCTTTCCCCTACCCACTATCTAACCTCCTCTTTAAAACTCCCACAGATGCACTATATATTATCACACATTACTTGTAACTGCCTAGCACCTGGCTGACATATTCTAACTTCTTTCTCCTACCCACTATCCAACCTCCTCTTTAAAACTCCCACAGATGCACTATATATTATCACACGTTACTTGCAACTGCCTAGCACCTGGCTGACATATTCTATATCTTTCCCCTACCAATTATCCACAGATGCACTACATATTATTACACTTTAGATACAAAGTCTCAGCTGCCTATTCCCATCTATCCCTTCCCAAACCCACTAATACTAAGTTTCCCCTAGCTTAAGCTGAAAAACATTCCCCCTCATAGACAAACTGGTTAGTATTTCTTCTTTTTCTTTCTTCTTTTACCTTCATCACATCTTCAATATCCACTATCCAACCTCCTCTTCAAAACTCCCAGGGATGCACTATATATTATCACATGTTACTTGTAAGTGCCTAGCACCTGGCTGACATATTTTAACTCCTTTCCCCTACCCACTATCCAACCTCTTTAAAACTCCCACAGATGCACTAGATATTATCACACGTTACTTGCAACTGCCTAGTACCTGGCTGACATATTCTAACTCCTTTCCCCTACCCACTATCTAACCTCCTCTTTGAAACTCCCACAGATGAACTATATATTATCACACGTTACTTGTAACTGCCTAGCACCTGTCTGACATATTCTAACTCCTTTCCCCTACCCACTATCTAACCTCCTCTTTAAAACTCCCACAGATGCACTATATATTATCATACATTACTTGTAACTGCCTAGCACCTGGCTGACATATTCTAACTTCTTTCTCCTACCCACTATCCAACCTCCTCTTTAAAACTCCCACAGATGCACTATATATTATCACACGTTACTTGCAACTGCCTAGCACCTGGCTGACATATTCTATATCTTTCCCCTACCAATTATCCACAGATGCACTACATATTATTACACTTTAGATACAAAGTCTCAGCTGCCTACTCCCATCTATCCCTTCCCAAACCCACTAATACTAAGTTTCCCCTAGCTTAAGCTGAAAAACATTCCCCCTCATAGACAAACTGGTTAGTATTTCTTCTTTTTCTTTCTTCTTTTACCTTCATCACATCTTCAATATTATCCCTACTAAACAAACTGAATGTGCATACTATCATATGTTATTACCTACTATACTTTTTGATTTTATGTCAAACTCACTATGCGTATGCAATTATCTAATGTATGATCATGCAATCATTTGTTACTATATGTTATATCTTGTAATTGTATGTCTAAACCACAATGCACATGTAAATATTTTATGTATAGTATTTTTAACAATTGTTCTGGAGTTTTTCTCCCTGGGCCTCCGCTGAAAATGGACAGCTATGTCTAGTTGGACCTCCCTGGTAAACAAATGTAAAATAAAATAAATAAATGTTTGTCTTTTTGGCTTTTCCCAGTTAGGGGTCACCAAAGCAGAACTCCAGTCTGCTAATGATTGGCAGTAGATTTTTATAGTGCTGAGTTGCCAGCCCGAAGCCCAACCTTCAACAAAGGCTCGCCCATTCACGCATGTCTTTCGGAGGCCACTCGACCACAGGGAGGACATGCAGACTCCACACAGAAGGCACTCCAGCTGAGAATCGAACAAGAGAACCTTTTGCTGTGAGGCAACAACAACACTACCGCTGTACCACTGCGGCTTAAAATAAATAAATAAATTAATAAATAAAATCATGTATCCAAGTGGTGGATATATCCTATCTCCAGCCTCTTCCAATAACAATTTTTTTGTACATCTTCCTTCTCAAAGAGCAAGAGGAAGCACCCTGTACATATACCTTGGTCTTTATCCATTTAAATTTCCTACTCAAAGAGCAAGTGGAATCCTCCAGCATGTAGCCTTTAGGCTTTACCTACTTTAAGTCTCCAATTTTTAATTTGGTCCTCTATAACAAGAATATATTTATTCTATCCTTGTTCTCCTCAGCTTATTAGATATGATTCTTTACTGGACAGTAGACCAAAGCCAAATCTATTCCAGGCTACAATATTCAGTGTTGAAACTTCTGCAACATATGATCTCTGTATCCAATAAAGAGGAAAACTAGACATACAATGTACTTTAAGCTTGGTGCCCTTCAGTGACCCAAAATACAAAAATAATAAAATGTATAATTAGGAACTTTGACAAATCCAAAACTCTGTGATTCTAAACAAATAAACAGTATAATAGCAATACACCAATAAAAACAATAAACATCAACTTGCCGAGCTTGGATTATCTGGGATAGCTTTGTTGAGTAAAAATTGAAAGTAAAACCAATCAACCTCCCAAATATGAACTAATAATTTCTACACTCAGTGTAGGTTCACTGACAGGATGCAGATTGGAAGTGGATGACATGATGGTACAAAGGAGTCTGGACATCCTATGTATCCAGGAGACAAGATGGAAAGGCCATGCAGCAAAATCAATTGGCTTGGGGTCCAAAGTCTACTGCACAGGAGGAGGACAAACTAGAAGTGGTGTGGGAATTGTTATGAGGGAGAGGCTTCAGAAGACAGTAAGGAATGTCATTTGAATTATTGATAGACTCATGGCAATCAGACTCCATTGTAAGGATAGGATTCTATTCATAATCACAGTCTATGAGCCACAGTAGGGTTGTGATAGTGAAGAAAAGAGTGCATTCAGACAGCAGTTATAGGACCTACTAGATCAAGCTAGACAACATCAATTGGTGTTGACAATGGGTGACCTAAATGCACATATCTGGGCAGACAGAACAGGATATGACACCTGCCTTAGTCCACATGGATGGAGCAACAGGAATAAAGAAGGAGAGGCCATTCTAGGCTTCTGTCTGAAAATCATTTGATGGTTGCCAATACATGATACAGCAAGAGAGAGACATTCACAAGATCTCATACAAGAGTGGACAAAAACAAAAAAGCTCCACAGGCAAGGAGAACCAGACCAACGATAAATAAAAACATTTATTAACTAAACAAAAAACAGACCAAAGTGAATCAAGCGCTTTCACCTGGTTAATATCAGGCTTTGTCAAGATAAAATACACAGTACAGTACGTGCTTTAAATAAGCATAATCACATGATGCATTAATTAACTAATTTACTCTTCAGCTGAATAGATGATTAAACTGTCAGTGTTAAAAAAATATATAACTACTGGCTTTCAGTAACAACAGACTAGACAGTGTGTAAAAAATATATAAATAGAAATAAAAATGTATAAATGTTTGTAAAAAACAGGTATAAACTTCAGAAAACACTCTATACTTTTTGGATATGTGAAATGTAAAATGAATATAAAATACATTCAAAAACATGAATATAAAAATAATAATAAAGAATGTTGTACAAATATAAAATCATTATTAAAACTCACAATCTAGCCATCCTTAATTTGAGCACACTACTAATGTTGATATTCTCATTAAGACCAGGGGATTTCCCAGCGTTTAGCCTAAGCTGCCATAAAAGCTCCCTATATTCAAGTCGGGTCACCCAGTCTCCCCCTCTAGCATCCTGCGTCACCTGTTCAAGGACAATAAACTTAAGTTGCATTTTAGGACAAACAATGGAATGTTTATAAAAAGCACTTGTCTCTTTCTTTTTAGAAATGTCATAAAAATGCTCATAGATTCTATTTCTCAGGGACCTTTCGGTTTTCCCAGTAGTGATATATTTTTTTAACACTGACAGTTTAATCATCTATTCAGCTGAAGAGTAAATTAGTTAATTAATGCATCATGTGATTATGCTTATTTAAAGCACGTACTGTACTGTGTATTTTATCTTGACAAAGCCTGATATTAACCAGGTGAAAGCGCTTGATTCACTTTGGTCTGTTTTTTGTTTAGTTAATAAACGTTTTTATTTATCGTTGGTCTGGTTCTCCTTGCCTGTGGAGCTTTTTTGTTTTTCTTGTTTTTTTTGTTCATGATGGCATTTTAAGAGTGGACAAAAGGCAACTCAGGTAGACTTCCTCCTAGTAGGGACAGGGCACTGGGGTAGAATTAATGATTGCAAAGTCATCCACACTGAAACAGTTGACCCACAGCATAAACCACTGGTTGCCACAATCAGCAGCAAGCAGTGAGAAGAGAAGGCTCTAAGGTCAACGGAAACCAGGCTGAAGACTTGTACATTGACTGGAGAGAAAGCACAAGAGATCAAGGAATTATGCAGGGTTCTAGAACCCCAGGTAGAAGAGGAAATGGGTGGAGGTGAAAAAAAGATAGCAGCACCTCAAAACAGCATATGTGAGGACTACAGAGCAGGTATGTAGCCAAGCCAGGTATCTAAATAATTATGTATTTATTTATTTGTTTGTTTATTATTTATTTATTTGTTTGTTTGTTTATTTATTTATTTATTTATTAACATTTGTTAAACGGGTTGGTCCAACTGGGCCAAAGGCCCGTTTTTCAGTGGAGACCCGAGGAGAAAAGCTCCGGATTACAAACAGTGAAATTAACAGTAGATGAAAGAAAAACAAAACTTTTAAATTAAGAAATGCAATTACATAGTTTACAATTTTACAATGGGACATATCTACAAATGATAAAAGATCAACAACAGCATGAATTTTCAGAAAACATTCAGTTATATACAATTGGGTAGCTAGTAAGCTAGAGATTGTTTACTAAGTACAAAAGGTGAGGAAGCTAAAACTCCAGCTGGGTAGGTGGGTTAAGTTGGATTAATGCAGAGGCAGGTTTTGTTATTTAGTAGATGAAGTTTGAGCTCCTTTTTAAAGTGTGAAGGGTGTATAATGGAACATATGTTTAAGGGAAGTTTGTTCCAGGCTAGGGCTACAGAGCATTCATAAAGAAGTTTGTCTACAGTTTTCTTTGGTAGATTGACAGTCAAAATTTGCTGGTTAGAGGTTCGGAGGGTCCTAGAAGGGGAATAAGTGGTGACCAGTGATGAGAGAGCTGGACAGGAAGATGGTCTGTATAGCAGGAAGTTTATAATTTGAAATTGTGATAGCAGCAGTAGTTGTGGGAATTCAAGCCATTGTAGAAAGTTAAGGGCATGGCAGTGATCAGAATTATATGGAGAGTTTGTAATGAATCTAGTAAGTTTGTGATAAGTTTGTTGAAGTTTGTTCATGGTTGCAGACTGGATATTGGTTAGGACTGGGGCAGGATAGGGAAGAGCGGGAAGGAGGAAAGCCTGAGCCAGGGTGAGTCTTGCATTAGAAGTTAGAAATCTTCTGTTACGATATAGCATGCCAAGTTTTTGGTGCATTTTTTATACATTGTAGTAGATGTAGGTTGAATTTAAGTTTGTCATCAATGATGACACCTAGGAGTTTTGTGTGGGGTTCAGGTTTAGTAATTGTGTTGTTAGAGAATGCAATAGAAAAAGTAGATATATGGTGGAAGAGAGATTGGGGAAGGAAAAGCAATATTTTGTTTATTTATGGTTAAGAATCAGTAGATTATCATATAACCACTTTTCAGTGGCTAGGAATGACTGTAGGGAGACTATGGAGTTCAGTGAGATAGATATGAGTGTTGAGTCATCTGCATATTGGATGAGGGAAGATTTTGTACAAGATGTATACAGTTTGTTTGTGAAGATGTTAAACAGAAGAGGGCCCAAAATGGAGCCTTGTGGAGCTCCAGTTGGGACTGAGATATACGGAGAGCAGGAAGAGAGTCACTTAACGGATTGCTGCCTACTAGAGAGGTAGCTGGAGAACCAAACAAGAGATGTAGAGGATAGATTGAGGTTAGTAAGTTTAGTAAGCAGAATGGAGTGACAGACAGTGTCAAAAGCTTTGGAAAGGTCAAGGAAGAGACAGGATATGAGTTGATTGTTTTCTAGAGCTTCACCTATGGTGTGAGTGAAAGACAGGAGTGCTGTTGATGTGCTGTGATTAGGCTGGAATCCATGCTGAGAGGGAGTGAGAAGGTTATTCTGGAGAAGATAGTTTAGAAGCTGTGAGTGAATAGATTTCTCAAGTATTTTAGAGGGGAGGGGGATAAAATGGTAATGGGACGATGTATACAAGGAAAGCTGTTGATGGAATGCAGAAGTCTAGGAAGCCATCTAAAGAAAGAAGGAATGCAAGAAAAAATGTGAGATTGAAAAAAATGGGCCAGGCTAAGAAGGAATACTGGTTGGCTAACAAAGTGCCTAACAAAAGAGCTGTACCAGCAAAGAACAAGGTATCAGAGGCACTGTACCAGATTCTGGAAAGTGGAGGCACAATGAAACTATCAGCTTGTAAGGTAATGATAGAAAGATAAAGAAAATGGCCAGCCACCCCTGATAAGGGATGCCAGCAAAAAACTGCTCAACATCCCATGGGAAATTAAAGGCATATGGAAGGACTACTTTTAGCAGCTTCTGAATGAAGAAAACCCCACAGAAGCTGTACTGCCCCAGACACAGCCAATGAAGAAAGAAGAGGGGGGAGCAGACCCTACAAGATGTAAGAACAGCACTAACTGATATAAAGTCTGAACGATCCAAATACCAAAACACAAAGAGGCCACCCAGACCACTGTACCTCGAACAGAACAGAGCAAGGAAACCACCTTCCACAAAAAACAAGGTTTCCAATAATCCACACCTCGATCAGGATAACACAGTTTAATATAGTCACAGAAATCACAGGTTAAGCGCTTTCATCCACACAAAGCAGACTTCTTCAGAACCAATGAATGCATTAAACAGAATACATTTGTATAGCGGATTTGGCACCAAAAAACAATTGGTGTACTTAATTAAAGTTGTAATCTTAAAAAATTGTTTAAAAATCTCAAACACTTGTAAAACACTTGTGATACTTTTTTTAAAAACTAATTATAGGTAATTAAGGAAATATTAAATAGTATTATAAATAGTTGAGGAAATGAATTTTCTAATATATATATATATACTAGTAGTATATTTCTAATAAATACTATAAAGAAAACTATAAAGAAAAAAACACAAAAATCTGTAAAAATGAAATTGCATAGTAAACCTTCCTTATCCTAAACTTGAATAAGATGTGTAGTTTATATGAAAAACATGATATATGGTCCCCAAATTTGATTTTTTTGACTATAGATGTTCAGGAATTATTTTCGTGCATTCCTAACACTACAGGTCTTGAATATTTTGAAAACAGTTTGAAAAATCATTCTAATCTCACATGGGACAAAATATGTCTAATAATTGACATGATGGGACTTGTTCTCTCACATAACTACATCCAGTTCCAGGGAGAATACTTCAAACAAATCCGAGGAGTAGCAATGGGGGCCTCTTGTGCCCCCATTTTTGCGAATCTCGTTATGCTTGAGTGGGAGCAGGTATTTGTCTTGTCTAGTGAATATTCCAAGCATATTGCTTTATACACACGTTTTTTAGATGATCTTTTCATTGTTTGGAAGGGACCTGCAGAAGATATACCTAGCTTCATTTCTTATCTCAACAGTACTACTAGTTTTTTAAGGTTCACATACAAAATGGAGAAACTGGGGATACCTTATTTGGACACATTTATTAGTAACACCAATGAAGGATTTAAGTCCAAAATCTACAGGAAATCCACTTTTTCTAATGATTATATACAATTTGGTAGTTGTCATCCCCCCCACATCTTCAAGAATGTACTCAAAGGGCAATGTATCCATGTTGCCAGAATGTGTTCCACTAGACAGGACATGGAAGATCAGATGAGAACAGTAGCAGAGATGTTTTTGGCTAGAGGTTACCCTGCGGCTATGGTGGAGGATGTCACAAAATATGTGATCAGATCATGGGGGGACAGATTTGTCCCGTTATTGGGCAACACATTTGTTGACAAGAACACTCAAAAGGAAGTTATAAGTAACAGAAGGAATGTGTGTGTCATCATGTTCAACCCGTACTCTAACTTGGTTAAGGAGATTTTGAAAAGGCATTGGGATGTTTTTTTGAGTTCAGATGACAGTGCTATGGTGTTAGGTGACCATCCTGTTAGTGTATTTAAAACTTCGGTCAACCTAAAGAGAATTATTGAAGGTGGGAAGAAAAAACAGGTTAGGAGTAACAAAGATGAACACACTAGTAAATGTGGTAGCTGTAAATATTGCCAGTACATTAATGTTAATAGGATTACAAAATTGGGTAACAACAGAACCATATGCTTTGGTAGAAAAGGGAAATGCAATACTATGCGGGTGGTTTATTTGGCTTCCTGCTCTTGTTGCCAAGCTTACTACATTGGTAAGACTGAAAGGAAGCTAAAAACCCGTATATATGAACATTTATACAAAATTAAAAAAGTAGACATGAAAAATGCACTAAGCAAGCATATTAGTGAAAAGGGACCTCACCATATTTTTACTTTTAAAATTATTGACCAAATTGAAGTGAGTGAACATGGGGGTAATTGGAAGGTAGGATTATCATGTTTAGAAACTAAATGGCAGATATTGTGTGATGCTACCTTATGGCCAGGCTTAAACGAGAGCATTAGTATAAAACCCTTCCTTCTTTTAGACCGGGGTTAAACACAAGTAATTGTTTTTAACACCATTTTTGTGTTTTTAACACCATTTTTGTGTTTTACAGTTTTTCACATATAAACTACACATCTTATTCAAGTTTAGGATAAGGATGGTTTACTATGCAATTTCATTTTTACAGATTTTTGTGTTTTTTTCTTTATAGTTTTCTTTATAGTATTTATTAGAAATATACTACTAGTATATATATATATTAGAAAATTCATTTCCTCAACTATTTATAATACTATTTAATATTTCCTTAATTACCTATAATTAGTTTTTAAAAAAAGTATCACAAGTGTTTTACAAGTGTTTGAGATTTTTAAACAATTTTTTAAGATTACAACTTTAATTAAGTACACCAATTGTTTTTTGGCGCCAAATCCGCTATATAAATGTATTCTGTTTAATGCATTCATTGGTTCTGAAGAAGTCTGGGTGGCCTCTTTGTGTTTTGATATAAAGTCTGGGAAAGCAGTAGTTTAACATGAGGTCACAGCAGATATGATCATGATGTTGGGTGAGATAGGGGGAAATGGCTCCTGAGGGTATTCATAGCAGTATGGAGAGAAAAGCAAATCCCAGATGACAGGAGAATAAGCATACTAGTGCCAGTGCAAAGAAAAAGGGGGACATCCACAACTGTACGTAGTACAGAGGTATCAAACTCCTGTCACATAAGAGGGAAATTTGATAAACAAATATGCAGAGTAGTAGAAAGCAAGATGGGAGATGAGCAGTTCAGATTCAGATCAGGATGCAGCAATAACCCACTCAATGTTTGCAGTGAGACAGATAGTTGAGAATAAGCAAGAGATGAGGAAAGAGTCCAAGGCAGTCCTGCAGTGGCTTGAAGTCCCAGAAACATTGGCAGAATTGGTGCAGGCTAAGTACAAGGACCAAATGACTCAAGTACAGTGTTCATTCTCAAACAGGGGTTCCAAGCAGGAATAGGTGTGCATCAGGGTTCGGATCTAAGCTCACTGCTGTTCATACATCAACAAACAGGTTGGAGGTGACAAATCAACAAAGTTACGGTATGCAGATGATGTGGCATTACAGGCAGACTCTGAGCAAAAACTTCAGTAAAGGATAGGAAAATGGAATTCAAAACTGAATGCTCATGGGATGAAATGGAGTACAGATAAGGGAAAATAGTGAAACAGGTAAAAACTTCATGTATCTGGGAGCGGTGGTTGAGGAGAACAGAAGTCTGAATGAGGAGGTAAAAGCTAGAATCACAGGCACTGCAGCCAGCTGGCATAGAGCATCAGGGGTACTGTGTGACAGAAGAATGCCAAAGAAGCTGAAAAGTAAGGTGTACAAAGCAGTGGTGTGACCAGCACTACTGTATGGTACAGAAACCTGAGCAGTAAAGGCAGAGCAGTTGAGGAAGCCAGAGGTAATGGGGATGAAGTGCCTGAGATGGGCGGTAAGATGGACACTGTAGGACAGATGAAGAAATTAAGACATCAGAGCAGAGGTGAAAGTAGTGCCATTTGTATAGAAGGTCAAACAGAACAGCTTACAGTGGTTCAGGCATGTGTGCAGAAGAGCAGAAGACAATCTGGTGAAGAAGATTTGGGACAGACAAGAAGAAGGCAAGAGGAAACAAGGACATCCAGCAAAGAGATGGATGGATTGCATGAAAGAACACCTGCAACAGTCGGGCATGACTGTCGAAGAAGGTAGAAGAGTGACATTGAATCCAGAGAGATGGCAACAGTGGTTACAACAACCCAACCCCATGTACAAAAAAATGGAAAAATGGGTTGATGATAATAATGATGATACTTGATATAACACTTTCAGCAACACAACACAAGACAATACAGCCCGATCACAGGAATCTCACAAACGTGCCTCTACAGGAACAGGAAGATGAAAGGTGAAGCAGCAAAGGAGACAGAGTTCAGTTGTGCCTTAGTGCTATCATGTTTGTCTGAGAAACTGGAATACATACCACCTAATAGCCTCATGTGAGGTGAGACGTTCCCATCCATGACATTTCAGGAGCTAGCACACAAGCCCATGCCTTTCCCATCCATTTTCTCAGTTTTGTTACACAACTACAAGTGCCAAGTCCGCAAAGGAAGGCTCTCCTTAACAGCTTTCTCAGCAGCAATATTACCCTCATTTTTACATCTACAATTGCATATTCTCCACGTTAGACCTTCCTCTTAACACAATGACTGACCTAAATAAGGCAAAGCATATTATAAAAAGGGAAAACAAAAGCAAACTCAGTATGGTTGATTTCTTCACTTCCCCCACATTATCTGGGCTGATTTGTAAAACACACTCTCCACTGTCTCACTTTACACAACAGTCTGATCTAAATCTGCACACTTTGTAACTTCATCTGTGAGCACAGTAAAGGTACAGATAAATTGTAAAGAATACCATTAAGATCATTCTTATAAATGCAGAACTTGTGGCATCACAAAACTATGAAATCTCCTCATCTAAAGTTACTTACACCCAGGACTTGTACCAAGGTTGAACCAAGATCACAAGACTATTAAATTCTTCATCTAAAGTTATTTACACCCATAACTTGTGGCATGTTTAAACCAAGACCACAAAACTATTGAATCTCATCTGAAGTTACTTATACCCAGAACCTGTGGCATGCTTAAAGCAAAATCACAAATCTATTAAATATCCTTATCTAAAGTTACTTAAACACAAAACTTGTGGCATGCTTGAACCAAGATCACAAAACTATTAAATCTCATCATCAAAAGTTACTTACATCTAGAACTTGTGGCATGTTTAAACCAAGATCGCAAAACAATTAAAATGTATTCATCTAAAGGTACTTACACCCAGAACTTGTCGCATGCTTGACCCAAGATCACAAACTATTAAATCTCCTCATTTAAAGTTACTTACTACAGTAACTTGTGGCATGCTTAAACCAAGATAACATTATTAAATCTCTTCATCTAAAGTTACTTACTCCCACAACTTGTGGTATGCTTAAACCAAGATCACAAAACTATTAAATCTTCTCATCTAAAGCTACACACAGAACATGTGACATGCTTGAACCAAGATCACAAAACTATTAAATCTCTTCATCTAAAGTTACATATACAGAGATCTTGGGCAAGAAATAAGAGTCCTGCATCATTTGCTATATCATTTCATTTATGCATTTACTTATTTATTTATTTGCTTGTTTATTTAATTTTTGATCTGATGTCCTTTTAATTTTTCTTCACTGATAGGTTTTGGATCTGACATCGGATCTTACTTGGCTGCTTTTTCCAGACTTAGGCTCTGAGTCTCAAGCTCCTCCCTCTTCCTATAATACATCACACCTTCTCTAACTACCCAGCTCTTGTTTGCCGTGTTTCTCATAAAGACATGGTTCTGGAGTATCAGGACTGCTAGTTGCTTGAGATAAGTTTTTTTCCAAAGAATGTTCTTCTCTAAATACATAAACATGCTTTACATAGATGTCTATTTTTCTACCCTTCCTATCATTAGATCTCAAGGGCATTACGGACCATTAGCTCTCTTCTTCCCTTCCTTTCATGCCATTGGCACTTCTTTCCTTTAAAAAAAATTATTGTATCTTAGAAATATTGTCTAAAGTATATTATTGTTGGTAGTGGTATTATTGTGGTTGTTTTTGTGGTGTTTCTTCTGTTAGGTTCAGGGTTTAACAATGGCCAATAAACCTACAGGATTCAAACAATGCACTTCTTGTGAGCATAAGATCCCAAATTCAGATGCCCACAAGAAATGCGTCTATCTCCTAAGACCAGGGCATTTAGACACTGACTGCCTGGTGTGTGCAGCCTTTCACCCTCGGGCCTTGGCCAACTGATAAAATAAATTAATTTTGAAGGTTCATAGGTTAGTACCAGGCGAACTGCCCTTGTGAGCCATTTTAAGCCTAGCCAGTTATCCCCTGTGAGATTTAAACTCTGTACTTTGTGTTTGTAAGGCAAACACCTTAACCATTAGGTCACTCTCCCAACCCCCTAACATAGGTTCATAGGTTCATAGATTAGTACTAAGCTAACTGCCCTTGTGAGCCATATTAAGCCTAGCCAATTATCCCTTGTGAGACTCAAACCCTGCACCTTGTGTTTGTAAGGCAAATACCTTAACCATTAGGCCACCCTCCCAACTCCAAGGGCCTTTTAACTGCATCCTCTTCCTCAGGGGCTCAAAACCCCTCTAAGTATGCCTGCTACAAATGACCCATTTCTGCTTCTTCAAGGGAATCTTCGGAGCCAAGCCAGAAAAGATCCAGGCCCTCGGATCTGACTACCCCAGATCTGAGTGGGACCAAAAAGCATCGGATCCTAAAGAATCTTCAGATCTGTCTGCTGTGCTCCTAGTGCCAAAACTCCTTCTTTGGATTCTAATGCTTTATGCCCAGGTGGATCAATGTCTATCTCAGATCCTAGGACCTTGGATCAGGAGATGATCTTTGTTTCTGATTCTCCTACTCTAGGGACAGCTTCTTCAGATCCAAAACCCTCAGATCTTATAACAAAGAATCACCTACTGACCTTCCAAATAGAACAAGTCTCTCCAGCTCTTGCAGTAAAAATCTTTCAGACCACAACCAAATCCAGGAATGGCTCCTTGGCATATTCCTCCAGGTCATCCCAAAGCCTCACTGAGGCCAATACCGACAGGATGAAGCAGAATTTCCTCAGAGCAGAGATCCAGATGGGAGTCCTGTCATCTCCATCCCATCTAGGAAACCATGAGTGCTCCATCTCTTACTTTGCAGACTCCTTTTCTGATCCATCCCTCAGTTTCAGAAGTCTAAGACCCCAGTTTCCTGAGAGGAAGTCAAGGTCAGATCCAAGGAATCTCCCTTTCTCAACTCTGACTATGTCCCTGACCAGCCCTGCTCCCTTCTTTTCAGATCAGAGCGGGTCCTGGATTCAAGACATTGGTGCCGACTCTTTGGGTTTGCTTTTGGCTCCTACTTTATTGGATCTGTCACTTCCCCTTAGAGCTTCAGCCCTTGACAGCTCAGGTCCAGTTATTTTCAGAGGCCTCGGACCTGTGGCTAGCTCTGTGCTCTCTGTTTTGGTAACTTTGGCACTAAAGGAAAGGGAGAGGGTTTCCTTGGGTCTGTCAGCCATCTGAGCTGCAGAAAGGGCTTTCTCCAGTATTAGAGATGCATCTTCTCACTCCCAGGGTCTGCTTTTCCCTATATCAGATCTGAGCACTGAGCCCATCATGCCTGCCATAAGTCAGCCTGCCCCAAGGAGCCTTCAGACCACTTCCCCACCAAGGAGTCCCCCCTTCTTCCAATAAATCTCCAGAACACTCCACGGAGGAGGTTCCCTCAGAAGAAGAAGTGTAAAAGAAAGCAGATACACTCCCCTATGGAGTCCCTCACAGAAGACACAAACATCAATGAGGGAGAAGGATCCCCTGATTGCCACCTGACAATGTCTCCTTTGGAGTCATCCTGGAACCCCTTAGGCAAAAAGGTGGCTGGTCTTCCCAACCTCTTTCTTCTGAGGAGCAGGCCCATCTACATCCTGGGTGTCTCCCCCAGTGGATGCACTGATAGATTTAGTCTCCCGCCAGGCCTGGAAGAAACAGGATATAGAGCCTATCCTCAATCAACCCAATAAGATTCTCAGCCCACCTTCCAATCATCCACAGTGGAGCAATGGTATTCTGGCAGATGCTATTGTTGTTGCAGCAGCCATGAAGAAGTAGCTGGCTGAATAAAGCTCCACTATCCATCTGCCAAACAAGGAGTCTCAGGTGATGGACAGATATGGAAAGCATGTTTACACCTCAGCTACTTTTGGTGTGAGGTCATTAAATTATTTGGTGCAATTCACCATTTTCAGAGAGTTCTAGTCAGGAAGCTAACTGACTCTCTTGCAGAGGTTTCCCCTCAAATGGCTACTCTTTGCTCCCTTGCAAATTCCTTGATGAGGTTGATTTTGCACATAGCAGAAGGCACCTTGTGAGTAGCTGGTGCAGGCATAGCCATTAGGTGACAAGCCTGGATGTGGCTTTCTGACTTCACAGAGCCCTTCAAGGTGTCATTCGTTAAAGCCCCCTTTGACAGTTCCTCTTTATTTGGACCATCAGTGAAAGACACACTAACCTGGACTGAGCAAGAAGGGAAGACGTTATCTGCCATGAGGATCAAGTTTTCTACCCTTCAGAGGACCTTCTCAAGGAATCAGTGAAGAGGGAAGAAAACCTGGTTCAGAAAGTCTCAATGATCTTTCCAGGACCCATGTGAGGGCAACTCCTCCAGAGGCAGAGGAGGAGGTTTTAATGGAAGATGCCATCCTAGAGGTAGAGGGGGTCCACAAAATCAGGGTTTCAGGGGACCCCTTTCCGGACAGACCCTACCAGCACTCCTGAAGCCCTGCCTGACTGTTCTACTCTGGAGTCAGTCGAGGTTCATCTATCCTTGCACCTAGATGCCTGGACAAACATAACAAACAACACCTGGGTGCTAAACATTATATCCAGGGCCTATTACATTCCCTTTCCCCTTCATCCTCCAGGTCCCAGGATGAAACTCCCTAAAGTATCAGCCAGTCAGAGGGAGTACAGTATACAAGAAGTCCAAACACTTCTACAGAAAAGAGTCATTCAAGAGGTCCTGACTGAACAGAGAGGATTTGGAACTTATTCTCGGTTCTTTTTTAGTGCCAAAGTAAACAGGGGACCTGTGACTGATACTAGACCTCAGCAATTTGAGTTCATCAAGAAGTCAATGTTCTGAATGGTTATGGTTCAGTCCATTCTGCTATTTCTGCACAAGGACAATTGGATGTGCTCAGTGGATCTTCAGGATGCATACTATCATATCAAAATAGACAGATGCTTCAGAAGGCACTTGTGCTTTTTGGCTGGGAGCCAATCACTACCAGTTCAGAGCACTGCCCTTTGTACTCACCACAGCCCCCTGGGTGTTTACCAAATGCTTGGCAGGGTAGTGGCTCACTTGAAGCTGAAAGATTCCAGGTGTTTCCCTATCTAGATGATTGGCTCCTCACTGCATCAACAAGGCATCAGCTGCTTCAGTCTAGAAATTATCTAGTAAAGATCTTCAAGCATCAAGGCATCATGATAAATCTGGAAAAAATTAAACTTGATTCCTGTGCAGAACCTAGAATTCATAGGGACAAAGTTGAACACAATCACACAAGTGGCTTCCTTACCAAGGCATTATAAAATGTCTCTAAGACAACAGGCCCAGGACTTATTAGATATGCCTTCTCCACCAGCAAAATTATTACTTCGGGCTCTGGGTTCATTGGCAGTTGCAATCATTCTACTCCGATTAGTGGGGTTCTTTATGAGAATACTTCAATGGATAATAGCAGTTCAGTGGTCCATCCTGTACCAAACACTTTCAGTTCCCATAAAACTGTCTTTGATCTGCAGGAATCATCTGCAGTGGTGAATGCAATCAGACTACCTGTTTCTAGGCACACCTTTTTTTCTACCAACTCTGACAGCCACAGTAACCACAGCCACTTCCCAATGTGGGTGGAGGAACATTACCAAGGAAAAATGATCCAAGGCATGTGGCCATCAATCAAGAACAATCTGTATAGCAATGTCCTAGAAATGAGAGCAGTCCTTCTACTGTTGCAAGCCTTTCAGTAAATTCTTCCTCTTGGGACAATTGCAATTAATGCAGACAATATGCCAGTAGTCTTGTACTTCAACAAACAAGGAGGAAGACAGTCATACCCATTGTGCAGGAAGGCCATGAGAGTTTGGTAATGGGCGATATCTTCAGACTGCTTTTGATTTGCAACACACATTCCAGGGAGAACCAACATCCTAGCAGACAAACTCAGCAGATCTATTCTGACTCCTCATTAGTGGTTCTTCAATCAGTCAGTAGCAAACAAGATTTATGGCCATTGAGACCAACCTTGTTGAGATCTCTTTCCCTCTCCCCAGAATTTCAAGTGCAGCAAGTATTTTGGTCTGATCCCCCTGAATGGTGTGTCACTGAGGGATGGCCTAGTCCACAATTGGCTCCTGGGTCTCCTTTTTTCTTACTGTGATGACGTGAGGTATTGCCAGCTATGCCAGGAGCAGTAGGGCAGTGGATGTGTAACATATGCCAGCATAGCTAGCTGGAGTTTTGTAAAGAATTATATGTCATTTGTATATCAAACTGATTTATACTGGTGCTTGTGTTGAAAATGCATTTGTATAGCTACTTGTGTTAAAAATATACGAACAGTGGGTCCTGTCGGACAGAAAAGAAATACACCTGTATGTCAGACTGTATTGTAAATGTTGAAATTAATTAATTGTAACAGAGATATTGGAAGAGAAGAGGTTAATCTCAGTCCAACAAACTATGAAAAATAGTCTGAAATTAAATTACCTGATTTAGGTCATAAATATTGCATCTTACAGTTCTGATTGCAGCCAGAGACAAAATGTCTGTGAAAACCAGGACTAGGATTCCTAATGTATTGTCCTTAGGGATAAACTAATTGCTACCCTGGAAGGGTGAGATTTTTTTTAATGGTTTTATAGCTTCCAGATGCTATAACATATCATAACAAAACTCTGTGTGCATATGAAAACACATATGTACAAGACTCTGGCTCAGTTTTTAGCAGGTAGTTGGGTAGTGTGAGAACCAGAAGTCAAGTGACCAGATGTATGTGATCTCATTCTGTAAGCCAGCACTGAAATGATGCTTTAATACTAGATGAGACAGAAGTATCAGGGCAGTCTGTTTCTGAAACCTGACAAAAGAATGGCCACTCACCTATATCATCGTGCCTTGGTGTAATAAGTGAACTAGGGGACAGTAATTCTTCAGATTAGTCAGGAAAATATAGTGAGATTAGTTAAGTATTGTTTTTCTATATCTTTGTGAATCTTTCCATCAGTGTTATTTTTAGCATTTCTTGTGATTTAAACTTTGTGAATCTTTGTGACCTCATGTTATTTTTAATATTCCCTGTGACTGAAACTCTGGTGTTTATTTTAAATAGATATCTAGCATTTTCATGTTCTTTTATTATTTATTATTAAATGCATTTCAACTTTTCATTGTGGCTGGTCTTTTAGAGAATATTTTAACATTTGAGAGTACTTATATTTATTTGGTGGCACTGTGGCCACTTCTGAAAGCTTTGCTGCATTGGTCAAATATTATCATTTGCATTAGTATGACTTTTACTAAGTTCATAGGTTCATAAGTTCTGTTAGATTAGGTACCTCCATTTTAAAGTAGTTATTAGGCATTATGCAGACTAAAAGGTAAAATATGTAGGGTCAGACATGTATGCATTCAGTTTCAGAGAAGGACAGTTTATTAGAAAGGAAAGATAAGCATGAAATGTGCAGAAAATACAGAAATACAGAATGTTCTTTTCTCAAGGGAATGATACAATCTTGCCAGCTGCAGAATGTTCCTTAATGGAATGTTAAAGCACATATGAGATAAGGCTTGAGAACAAGGTTAGGAGGAGTGAATGCGGTTTACAAAGGAAAATTACTGGACTGAAGCAATATAATATGTTGTGTTCAGGACAGCAGTTCAGTTATGGTTAGTTAGTTCATTTGACCTGTCATTACAGAGAAGATTAAGCTACAATACAGACACTTGAGCCTGAATACAGAAGGCAGGTCAAATAAAGACTATGTTAGTTTACGTTGTTCAGAACAATCAGAATATGATGTGCAGTAACTTTGGATAGTAATCAGCACCCCAGCATTTCTACAGATCATTATTGTTTATCAGCACTGTTAATGAAGACAGTATTTGGATAGTGAAAACATCTAATAAAGCCTTATTGAAAAATTTATTCTGAAAAGTACACAAGACTTGGCCCATAGAGGAGAGACTGGCACCTGTTCAGCATGAGTTTGGGTAATTAACAGATAAAGACTTTTGTTTCAGTCTCATTTCAGTTGTTTCCAGTTAATTCCAGTACAGTACAGTCTTATCAATTCTTCCTGGTTCATATGTGGTTACTAGGCTAATGACCACAAGGGCCGTTTTAAGCCTAGCCATGAATTTCAAATCTCTGACAAGTTCTGATACTCTTAATAAGTGTAAGCAGCGGTTTGGGAGATGAAAATTTACAAGCAGGGGCCTGGGAGATGAACCATTTACAGGTTGGTTGTGTCCATTAGAGACATAGGTGCTAAACCAGGGATGAATTTCCTGTTCCCCATCCAATTGTCCAAGTCACACTTGAATTGGTTTAGGGAGGAACTCTGCTTCACATAAATTGGGAGCCTGTTTCATAGATGGTGTACTCTCTGGGATACATACCTGTCTGTTCAGTGGGTCCTATTTACATCACAGGCAAGGTTCAAGTCTTTAGAGTGAGTAACTGTGGTGCTATTTGTTTTGTGGATATGAAGGAGGTCCATCAGAGTAGGGTCTGACAATGCCCTGTATGCCAGGCATAGATCTCCCCTCAAAAGCTTGTAGAAGACAGAATACAGGGATGGGGCCTTGAGGTGGTCTGCATAGGACATTTTACATACGCACTTTATTCTTTCAGTGATGAACCTCTGTGGAGGTTCCAATTGTTGGATGTGTCTGATTAGGGTAATTAGATACCCTGGTAAGAGCCTTAGAGTAGCTGGCTTTCGAGTGTACTGGTGGCAGCATCATACTCTATAGTCTGGGAAGAGGGGCATAGCTGGTAAATCTGTGCCAGCCATTCCCAGGTGTGTGTGTGTGTGTGTGTGTGTGTGTGTGTGTGTGTGTGTGTGTGTGTGTGTGTGTGTGTGTGTGTGTGTGTGTGTGTGTGTATGTGTACATCAAATCTCAAAGAGTGTGTGTGTGTCAGCTACTTGGAGCAGAGACACAGAGCACTGGTTTCACATGGAGGGTGGTAAAGAACTTGGCTTGGATTACTTGGCTGAGGACTCAACTCCACAGCTGTGGTCAGTGTGGAGTCCTCTTTGGGGTCTGGTGAGAAAGAGGGAACTCCAGCCTTTGAATGAGAGTGTGTTCCCTGTGTGCTCTTAAGGGATATTGTGCTTGGTGCAGAGAGCTGCATCTGGAAATACTGTGTGTATCTATCTTTGTTCCAAGTGAACATCCCTCACTGGTGTCATGGTGAAGATTGAGACTCCTTGATCACTGGCCCAGAGGAGGGACATCACACTTACCCTCCTCTTTCTCTGATCCTGACATTTCTACAGAAAGCCAGCAGGTTGAAGAGCTCAATAATCCTCATTGCCCCTTTTTGGCCTCGTCATGTATGCTTCTCCTTTCTTTGGTCTCATCTGAAGTATCTGCTTTGGATACTGGATCCCAGATAGGATCTCATATCACATCCATCAGACATCCAGACTCCCAGTCTCCACATTCTAATGTTGACCGCATAGTTTCTTCACTTCCAGTAATTATAAGAAAGTCCAGGCTCACCCCTTCTGTCCTTGATATAATCTTGGCCTTTCAAAGGGCTTCCACTAAAAGGGTCTACAACAGTAAGTGGAAGAGATTTCTTTTTGGGCCTCTAATGAGAATATTGATCATTTCTCAGCTCCCACTTCAGCTATTCTCCTTTTTCTTAGTAATCTATTTCATGAAGGAGTCATTTTCTCTACCATTAAGCTTCAACTGACAGCCATATCCAATTTTCATGCTGGAAAGGGGTCTTCCTCTCTATTTTCTTCCAGGTTATGCAAGGCTTTCTTGAAGGGCATTTTTCTTCTGTGGCCTCCAATTAAAGACCCTTTTTCTCCTTGGGATCTCAAGTTAGTGCTGCAAGCCCTTACCCAGAATAATGTATTAGTTTGAAAATTATTATAACATCAATAGTAGAAGAGAATGTAATTATGTAAAGTTTTCTACTTACATATTTACAAATGAGATAATGTTCTGTGTTCTTCATGACAGTGATTGGCTAAGAAGCAGCATATGAAAAATGTATTGTGTAGAGCTAAATTGTTCTGGTTACCCACTGTCTGTGATTCAACTACATAAGTAAGGGTTCCTTCAGGAGTTGAAGTTTTCTCCTCATTTTTTTTTAGGTGGTTATACCTCTGATTTGGTCGGGTAGTCAATTCCAATTAAACAATTTTAGAGCATGCTTTATCACATATAGACAGTTGGAATGGGGGGCATTGCTGTAGTCTGAGTGTGTTATTCTTATGGGCTTTTAGTGAGCAATGAGACATTTTGATGATGTGTTTGCTTTTTAATGAAGGGTCATAGAGTCATAAGGGTCATAAGTGAATATAAGGCTAACTGCCCTGCAGGACCATTTTAAGCCTAGCCAATAACCCATGGTCAGAATCAATCCTTGTACATTGTGTCTCTGAGGTAAGGACCTTAACCATTATGCCAACCTCACCTCAAAAGCTCCACTTGTATCAAGATTATATCACCCCAGATGGGACTCGAACCCACAATCCCTGGCTTAGGAGGCCAATGCCTTATCCATGAAGGAGAAAAGTTTTGGATAAAATTATACAGGTAATGGCTGCCAGCCGTGGGGTAAAGCATATTGTGATCAGCAGGCAGTAGGCTTTTTGGAGGGTAATATGATGGTGTTCTTCTTAATTACCAAGAATGATGAATCTACACATACTATTTAAAGGGGTCTAGAGAAAATAATCTCAGGTCTGTCCTTAGAAACAGCATTGCTAACACACCTCCAACAAACCTGTAACTATTTCTGAAAGTTTATTTTTATTTACATAATTATTTGATAAACCAGGTCAGTGGACTAATGTTTACATATTACTTCTAGCCATAGCTCATGTCGCAAAAGAAATAGTAAAGATTACATGCAGAGAAACTTTAGGGTAGCCACTAAGCAGCATATTTTGGCAGGTGGGAAGAAATCAGAATACCTAAGAAGACATATATGGGTGTAAACTCAGACAATTTGTTCAGCTTTTTACAACACACTCCCCCTCCCCAGCATTCCTCCCAATCCATCCCCACTGTTTCCTACCTTTAAGTTTCTGTTTGCTCCCCTGTATTTTGTATGTGACTGTGAAACTTTAGAGCACCGTTTATGAGTCAAACTGTAAAGTGGAATCATGTTTCTATCCATCTCTGCTTCCATCCACTCAATGCACACACCTTGTATTTCAGTTATCTTGCATTATTTTGCTCTTGCATGCATCTGCAATAAGAGTTTCTCTTCCATACTGCTGAAATGGTAAAATGCTATCATAAGTCTTTGTGATGAGAAATTACCTCACATCACAGTATCTTTTCACTTCTTTGTTTGTGCTAACATTTGATCTGATGTTGTTAATCTTCTTTCCATTCATCACTGATGGGGTTCGGTTCTGAGCCCTCGGAACTGAGTCAGCCTATTACCAAGCTTATGCCAGCCAAAAAAACTCTTGAGCTAAGTCTCTACCCAGAATGCCTTTCTCCCTGTTACGTCAGATCCCGTTTGCCGTGTACTCGTAAAACCGCGTTTCAGCCGAGCTCTCAGCTAAGTGAAATCTTTTGATATTTGTGTAAATATTTTTGGGTATCTTCATATGTTATTAAGCGATTTGCATTTTTAGTGTAATTTCTTCTGTCTAACCTTATTCTTTCCTCTCTACCCATTGTTACCATTGGTAAACTCTCAAGTACCATTGTTGGTACGGCCTTTCTTCCCTTACCCATGTGATATTTCTTCAATGCCATAGTTGGTATTGTTTCTCCTGTTTAAGCTGTTAGCTTTAAACTTTATTCAGGTGTTTCCCTTCTTTTCTCCATATACCAGTGTATTGTTATATTTGTGATTTTTTGAACGTACAGTTGACCTGTGGTGTTTTTCTACCAAGATGTCAGATAAGAAGAGTACTTCAGGTTTTAAGCATTGTACTTCTTGTAAGGGCAAGTTACCTAACAGTGATTCTCATGATGACTGTTTATACTTTTTGGGAGTGGCACACCTTTTGGTGCAGCCTCCATGTGACATTTGTCAGAGTTTCAGCCAATGCACTCTTAATGAGTGCAAAAATAAACTCATTCTGAAAGGGTTACTCAAGTCTCCCTTCTCAGAGGCCATTTCTGCAATGGAGGTCTCAACCCCTCCTTCTAAGAACAAAAAGAGATCCCACTCTATTCCTTCTTCACCATCGGGTGATCAGAGCAAGCCTGGGAAATCAAAGGTCCCTAAGTTATCATCGGAGCATAAATCTGCCTCTTCGGCTCTGACCATCTCAAAACCTTCGATACTGACGCTTGTTTTGGCACCAGTCTTACCTCCGGCACCAATCATAGACCTTACTACGCCTATTTTGACTTCAGCACCTGTAGTCACTTCGGCTCAGGACACACCTTCTACTACGCCATTAGTTTCCATTTTGGAACCGGCCATTTCAGCTCCAAATGCCACTTTGGCACTGAGCGTTGTACCGACCTCACTGGATTTGACTCCTTTACTTCCGGTCTTGAAACTAGAGACTTCAGTGCCAGCAAACCTTGCACCATGGACCCAATACTCCCCCTCTGTAGATCCATTTCTGGGCCAAGCATATAGTCCATTCCTCGACTGTCCTGAATCTCTGTCTGGAGTATCCACTAGATCAACCAAGAGTCTTTTAGAACACGATGTGGTGCGTCTTGTAGACCAGATGCTGTTAGCCAGGGGGATTCCCTCACTTTCTAAGACCCCCATCCACCTGCAGGACATGGGTTACCTTATCCACAGACTCCATCTTACACTCCTCCTTCGAACATCTCGGTTCCAAAGCCTTCTGCTCTGACATCCTTCTTGGAACCCTTCACCTCGGTGCATACGGTGCATCTCACTTCAGCTCCGAGTTTGTCCCTTTGGTCTTCGGTTCCCGTGAACCGATCCTTCCTCAATCTGGGGATTGGGGGATGGGTGCGTTGGACTGGGATATGGAGCCACCCCTCTCCAAGATTCCATCCTCGGCGCCAATGGCTGCGTCCACACCAATCCTGCTTGAGGATCCATCCGTGGGGGTGAGTTCATCAGAGTGGGGTGTGGCCCCGGTACTGAGGTTGTCTTTCTCAGTTCCAGGCTCCCATGCCTCTTCTGGTGGGCCTGCAATTCGCGTAATGGAGAAGGCTCTTGCTTCTGGCAGCACTCCTTTGATGCCAGAACCCCAGTTTCCACCCCCTGAGCTACAGCTGTCACAGACCACCCCCTGGGACACCGGGCAGAGAAGCCACAGGACACCCCTGTTCAGGGTACCCACTCTTCTGAGTCCTCCTCAGAGACCCAAACTGAGGAGCCCACTCGAAAGAAGACATGCAAGAGGAAGCACGTGGACTCACCCAAGGAGTCCTTAATGGAAGACATGGAGTACAATGATGGTGAAGTGTCCCCACAGTCATCTCCTGATGAAGTCACCTTCGGAGACATCCTGGAGATGTTAAAGCAGAGAGGTGACTGGAAGTCCTCCAACCCTTCATCTGAGGAGTCCGTGTTCCTGCAGGCTTTTCGCACCCTGCCTTCTACCTCTTGGGTGACCCTGCCTGCTAACGAGCTCATCCAGCTCGTCGTGCAGCATGGGTGGAAGAACCCTGATTCCATTGAAGTGCTCCCTTGGAGACCAGACAGAATTCTTTCCCCTCCCAAGGAGAACCTGCATTGGTCCAAAGGGTTACCAGTTGATGCTATGGTGGTGGCAGCTGCCAAGAAAAAGGACTTGGCTGAGAAAGGTCCCGCTGTCCACCTGCCCGACAGGGAGTCCCAGGTGGTGGACAAACTTGGGAAGTGTGTTTTTGCATCAGGGACCTTTGCCATACGGTCCCTGAATTATTTGGCACATTTTATGAGGCTCCAGAGGGACTTGATCTTTGAACTCTCTGGGACACTCGCAGGACAATTGCCTGATAAGGTCAGGAACAAAGTGGCCTTGCAGCTTGCAACCCTGGAATCAATATCCAACTCATCCATGAGGTTTCTGTCACATGTGACTGAAAGGGCAGCTAGAGCAACGGGTTCAGGCATTGTTATGAGGCATCATGCCTGGATGCGCATTTGTGACCTCATGAATCCATTCAAGTCTTCCTTTCTGAATGCTCCCATCGAAGCTTCATCCCTTTTTGGCTCCAAAGTGAAGGACACGCTACCCAAGTGTGAGCAAGATGGAAAAACCTGTCTGCTGGAGGCCTATGGTTTTCCAACCCTCAACATACCTTCTCCAGGAATGAGAGGAGTGAGAAAATGTGGCATAAGAAATCTCAGGGCCCTTTCCGTGCCACACATGGTGATGATACTCCCAGAGGCAGAGGGGTTAACAATTTTGGAACACGCCCCTATAGAGGCAGAGGGGGTCCTCACAATCAAGGCTCCAGGGACTCTTTCTCTGGGCAGCCTTATCAGTGCTCCTAAGGGGTGGCCTTATTGCTTACCTCTGGAAGCAGTCGGGGGTCATTTCTCCCTGCACCAATATGCCTGGCAATCTATCACCACCAATTGTTAGGTGCAGAACATTATCACCAGAGGTTACACCATTCCCCTTTCTTGTCAGTCAAAATTTCCAAGAAAACTTCCCGATGTTCCACCCAGTCAAAGGGAAGAAGCATCTTCAGAGATTATAAAGCTGTCTCAAAAAAGAGTCATCCAACCAGTCCCACCAGACCTGCATGGATCTGGATTTTACTCAAGATTCTTTTTGGTGCCAAAAAAGACAGGGGACTGGAGACCCATTTTGGATCTCAGCAGTTTAAACAAGTCTGTCTCCCAAATGAAATTCCGGATGGTCACGGTTCAGTCCATCCTTCCCTTTTGAAGAGAAGGCAATTGGATATGCTCTATAGATCTCTGGGATGTGTATTACCACATCAAGATGGACAAATGTTCCAGGAGTCTGCTTCACTTCTCGCTATGAGCCAGTCATTACCAGTTCCGTGTCCTGCTGTTTGGTCTCTCTACAGCCCCAGAGTGTTCACAAAATGCATGACAGTGGTAACAGCTTACTTGAGACTAAAATAATTCCAGGTGTTTCCATATCTTGACGAAAGGCAGGACTTACAGCCCCTACTGAGCATCTTCTGGTAACAGCACTGCACTATACTCTCTCTCTGGCAAAATTGTTGGTAATAATGATACATTGGGAGAAATCAAACCTTATCCCTACACAACAAATAGAGTTCATTGGAGCAGTGTTCAATACTCAGTCCTGTCTGGTATCACTCCCAATTCACAGACTCCATCAACTGAGGCTTCAACTCCAGGTGATACTATCTCAAACACCAGTCTCTGCAAGGGAAGATCTTCACGCCCTAGGTTCTATGGCTGCATCAATTCCAGTAGTGCCTCTAGCATAGCTACATATGTGGATTTTGCAATGACTCCTTCTGTGTCTATGGTTCCCAAATTATCACCCCCTCAATTACCAGATTTGAATAACAAAGTCCTGAAAACAGGACCTGATTTGGTGGATGAGGCTAGATTGCAGATCTTTGGGATTGCCAGTTTCAACCTCCCCAGCCCACAGCCATTGTGATCAAGGATGCTTCCCTGATCAGGTGGAGGGGGGGCATTTCCAGGGAAAGACTGTCCACGGCACATGGTCCACCTCAGAGGCCCACCTGTATATCAATGTTCTGGAACTGAGAGCCATGCTGTTAGCATTGCAGGCCTTCCATTCAGCTCTCCCTTCCAGGACAACTGCAATTCAATCAGACAATATGTCAGTGGTCTGGTACATCAACAAGCAAGGAGGAACCAAGTCCTAACCCCTATGTCAAGAAGCCATGAGAATTTGGCAGTGGTAGATAGATTCCAACCCCTTTCTGATAGCAACGCATATCCCGGGGAGCTCCAACTTGATTGCAGACAAACTGAGAAGATGCATCCTCATGCCCCAGGAGTGGTCCCTCAACCTTGAGGCGGCATCTGTAATATTTAGCCACTGGGACCAGCCTTGCTGTGATCTTTTCACTTCCCCAACAAACACCAAGTGCAGCAGCTGATTTGCTCTACTTCCCCCGGAGGGGGAGTCACTGAGAGATGCTCTGATCCACAATTGCCCCACAGGACTTCTCTACACTTATCCTTTCATCCCTCTGATACCACAATTTCTAAAGAAAGCTCTTCAGTTGAGATGCAAGGTGATCCTCATAGCCCCAATCTGGCCTCGACAAGTTTGGTTCCCCTTCCTTTGGCCTCACCTAGTATACCCGCCATGGATTCTGGACCCTCTAGCAGATCTGATTACTCACCCCCAAGGGTTGACTCAACCAAATCTGTCCAGTCTCAAGCTGACAGCTTGGTTTCTCCACTTCAATTAATCTCCAGGCAACCTAGTTTCTCCTCGCCTGTTCGAGACATTATTCTGGCCTCTCACAAACCATCCACCAGAAGACTATATCAGAGCAAATGGAAAAGGTTCTCCATCTGGTCCAAGGATAACATGCTAGACCCATATTTGGATCCAGTTACTGCAGTGCTTTGATACTTGGCTACGTTTTTTGATAATGGAGACTCCGCCACTATGGTACAGGTGCATCTAGCGGTAATTTCCAATTTCCACAATGGTATAGATGGCACCCCTCTTATCTCTTTACACTTTTGCAAGGCTTTCCTCAAGGGGACCTGTCATCTCAGGCCTCCTGTCAGACAGCCCGTGGAACCATGGAACCTCACTCTAGTTCTTCAGTCTTTGACTCAAAAACATTTTGAGCCTGCTGCTAAGTGTGACCTAAAGTTTTTGTCTTGGAAATCTTTGTTCCTGGTAGCCATTACCTCTTCCAGAAGAGTCTTAGAGCTGCAGGCATTGTGTATCAAGAGGCCCTATCTGGTCTTTCATAAAGACAGAGTATCACTTTGGATGAATCCATCCTTGCTTCTGAATTTTCTATTAACCAGACCATTGATCTAACAGTGTTTTTTCTGAATTTTGCCAATAGAGGAGCGTATTGCCTTCACTCTTTAGCTATACATATACAATTGCGATTTTACCTAAACAGGACCAAACCTATCCGTAAATCTGAACAACTTTTCATTTCTTTTTCTGGGCAAAAAATGGGAGAGGCTGTTTCCAAGGTTACATTATGAAGATGGCTAAGGGAATGCATACGTTTCATCTATTCCCTCCATAATGAACCCATGCTGAAAGTTAAAGCTCACTCCACTAGATCTGGCAACATCTGTAGCATTCCACTCCAGGGCTTCCATGGATGACATCTGCACAGCAGCTACTTGGGCTAAGCCTTATACCTTTATCAATCATTAAAAATTGGAACTGGTCTCCAGAGGGAGAGCTGCCTTTGGCTCAATGGTACTCAGTAATGTTCTTCCATAAGGACCACCCATGGACCTTAAGGTAGCTTGGGATTCTGTCCCATCAGTGATGAATGGAAAGAAGATTAACAACATCAGATAAAGAAGTTATGTCTTACCATAACGTTCCATCTGTGTTGTTCATCTTCTTTCATTCATCACTTCTCACCCTCCTTCCACCTCCAAAGGCTCCTGGTGGATGCTTTGGGTCTAAGTGGTGCCCTCGGGTACTTGTGCAGAAGTAGCCTCGGCTTTACTTCCCTTTCTTAGCAAACTCGATCTGAGGTAACAGGGAGAATGGCATTCTGGGTAGAGACTTAGCTCAAGAGTTTTTTTTTGGCTTGTGCGAGCTTGGTAATAGGCTGACTCTGTTCTGAGGGCTCAGAACCAAACCCCATCAGTGATGAATGAAAGAAGATGAACAACACAGATGTAACATTATGGTAAGACATAACTTATTTTTTCCATATTGCCTGAGGCTGAATGTTCCACAGTATTTTGTATAATTATATTCATTTAGAACAAGTCGTATACCCCATGTCAGCAAGAGTAGCAAAACAGAAAACAGTGCCACTCTCAGTCTTCATATTAAACATATTCTTAATATTTTTTGGAAGAACAGTAACTGAAGTGATAAACAAATACAGATAGTTAATCTGTCCTCAGTTTTGTGTTGAAAACCCTGTTGAGTACTCAGCAGCAGTGACTAACTACTTTGGAAGACTGAGCAGCCAACACTGTGAGTCATACAAGCGTCACAAAACTGCAGTATAAATAATACTACAATAGCCTACAGTACAATGAGTGACAGGAAACATAGTCCACTCCTCTGCGATTCATAGCCACTGCATATCCAAGGCTACAGGTAGGAAAAGGCCTTGCACCTTTCTGTAGTAATCCTTAGGCAAATCTTATTGGCCACATAAGATATAATGATCCTGCCACAACCCAGTGCTGGGCCCCCTGTGGGACCAGGGCCATATTTGGCCAAATAGGTTCAATTGGCCTAAGGCCAGCCCTGACTTTCACATATTTATAATCTCTTCCTCATTACATCCCTCACCCACCCTAGTACAAACACTCCCTGATAATTCCTGCATAAAAAAATGCATCAGCTACTTATTCTACTCATTACTGCTTCATTTCTCTCTTATGTGCCATAGAAATAACATTTATAAGGCTGATCTACAATCAGCTACTCCAGCAGCTTAGAAAATATAGTATAATACCCCGACATACAACTTGGATTTTAGAATGGCCAGAATATCCTAACCGCAGTTTAAACTATCACTGACCTCATCTACACAGCAACGGAAAAAGGGTCACAAACAGATTTAAGCTGAGCATTAGAAAGTATTAATCACAAACTACTACTAAAAAATTATAAAGATTGCAATTTGTCCAGGAACAAATAAACTAGTGCAAAAACTATTTAACAGGAAGATCATTCATAGTGTAAACAGGGGAAGAGAAAAACAAAAGAAGGCACCTTCACTGACAGGCGTATGGCAAGGATCCGTAATAGGCCCATACTATTCTTTGTGAAGTGTTGCTATATTTTGTACTGGCTACACTATGGATATTTGTGCTTATTATTAACTTTATTTTATTTGTTTTTGTTTTCTGGGGTAGAGCACTGTGCTCCATGGACCTTTTCAGACTCAGCCCAGTAGCAGTGTCTGGTTAAGTGATTTGCTCAAAGTCACACAGTTAAGCAATGGAAGCTGAGGAAATCAAACTTGGTTTGAATTTGCTTCTTTGCTGACTTGCTGTGGTATGATGTCTATTTTAACGTAGAACTTTGGTTGTTAAGCTCTGTTGCAGTTTTTTTAGGGTTGGCAACTTGTAGAGTTTTTTTGGTGTTTCAGACTTCCTGGGAAGACTTGCTTTGACATCTGGCTGAGAAGAACAACAGTGGGTATTTAGCAGATACCTATATTCTACAGTATTCAGAACAACTACAGTGTGATATTTTGAAATTTTACAACTGGTAACAAGAAACACATCTATTCTGGCACAGTTGTAAGTGCCGGCTTGCCAACTGTCATTTGATTTTTAATTCATTGTGGATGGCTGTTCCTTTGTTCTAAAGTCTTGTACTGTTTTAAAATTTTGAACTGGCTGGCTTATTTCAAAAAATTAAGAATTTTAGCATTACAATAGACGTCTGCCTAAAGACAGACATGTTGGAATTTATCAATTTTCAAGGACTTTATATCCATTGTTGGGATTCTGGCTAAAGTTGGATATGTTGGGGCTTTTAATCTGTAATCATATGCTCTTTAGTACGCTTATGATTGTCTATTATGAATTGCGCTATAATCATCAAGTGAATGTTTTGTTACAAATATATTTCATTTTATCAGTTATTTTTTTATTTTTGGTCACATTCTACTTGTCATTATTCATTGTTTGAGTTTAGTTTTTGTTGCGTACATAGGAATGTAAGGACCCAAGTATTATAATCAACTTGAACTTATTCTCACTACTCATAAATTATTTAAGATATCATATTGACATGATTTAAAAAATAATTATGTAAGTAAAAATAAACTTTCAGAAATCATTACAAGTTTGTTGGAGGTGTGTTAGCAATGTCGTTTCTAAGGACAGACTTGAGATTATTGTTAGCATTAATAATTCAGAGGGAGTTCAGCAGTGACTACATAAGGGCATAAGGTTTGAAAATTAATTGGGCAAGGGACTTCAACAGTTTAGAGCAGGTGCAGGAGGGTATTGTATACCATGAAGGAAGAAAGGGGTACCATGATATGAGAATGCATAACTAAGTTTAGAAAACTTCTATGTTAATTTTAGGCCTGGTACCATGATATGAGAATGTATAAGTAAATTTAGAAAACTCCCATGTTATTTTTAGGCCTGGTACCATGATACGAGAACGTATAACTAAGTTTTGAAAACTTCCATATTATTTTTAGGCCCCTCCAACTCCCTGCAATCATCAAGTCCATCCACACCTATTCAGTTGTCCAGAATTCCTGATATCCTAGCACATTAAGGATTGAGATGAGAGTTGAAGGCAGTGATTAGTCAGAAGATTTTACTAGGTTTTGTATTTCAATTTATCTTACTTCAGAGTAGCATGGTCTGCTTACTGTTTTTTTTTTATATAAGATAATTAATTTGTTTTTTATTATACAGTAATAGCATACATTCATGATACGTAATTAAAAATAACCTTAAGACCAGAAGGCCAGTGGGTTGAAGGGGGTTAGGTGGGGGTGAGCTGTTAGGTGGTGTGGTCACTGGGGGGCTGCAACAAAATGGTACATTCTGGGCCACACAGTTACAAGGCTGGTCCTGGTGTCAGTGGTTTGGTTAATGGCATTTCAGCCATTTTTAAGAATACTGGGTGGGTATTATACTAGGTTTGTATGTAGTATGTAGTCTTTCAAGAATATTTCCTTACAGCTTTGTATGCTATATTACAAAAGTGGCATGCAGAGTTAGGTCAGAAGTGTCCAAGAATATGGCTGTTGAGCGTTTGTTAAGCTGACTATCTAATGGAGCATGGTTATGTTGATATGTATTATGAATGCTTACATATAGGTTATTGGACAATGCAGTGGTGTAGCAGTAGCATTGTCGCCTCACAGCAAGAGGTTCTCCGGTTCAATTCTCAGCTGGGGTGCATTCTGTGCAGAGTCTGCATGTTCTCCCTGTGTTCGTGTGGGTTTCCTCCAGGTGCTCTGGTTTCCTCCCAAATTACAAAGACATGCATCTGGAGCATTTCTCCCTGGGCCTCAGCTGAAAATTGGCTTTGTTCCAAGTCGAACTTTCCCGATTAACAAATGTTAAATAAATAAATGTGGTCCTGCATAGCTCACTGAGATACTCTTTATGGGAGATGGAGTTCCTATGTTTGGAGGTCATATCGGACTATTGATCGTAGTTCTAAAAGTGTTCAGCGCTTTGTTTTTTAATGAGTTTAGATCTGTATTTATAATTTTAACTTCAACGTATGAAATATCATTTATTGCCTTCCAGGGAAACTTTGATTGAGACACAGAGCAGTGTAATTTCATTCTGAGGTAATATGATGTATTATTACTATTATTTCTAATTTGCATATTTTTTTCTGATATCCATGAAGGTTGTATGTTCCTGGAGGCTTTTAACTGATTTCCACCTTGTCATTGCTTTATCTTTGTCCTTATTTAAATTACATAAATTGTGTTTTAACCATGAGCATGGTTGTCCTCTGACACTTTTCTTTGTAATGGAGAAGTATTCATTTAGTATTTTATAGGTAATGTCGTCATGTATTTGCAGGACTAAGATGAGGTGAATGGTTTGGTATAATGCCAGTCAGTCTGTACAGTCCAGTGCATCTAGTTTCTCACAGAAAAGTAGGTCTTGTTTCTAAAATAGTGTGAAATAGATGTGGAGTTTTGAATGTGAGCCTAGCTTGGGAAGGCGGATGGTCACTTCGGCTGCTGGGCATGCATTTCATATCTTTGAGTCTGTTTAGTATGTTTGTCATGAGATGGTCTAATACTGAACCATTTCCTGTTATGGGATTGAGTCTACCTGGGATGTTAATAAGTTATGTTTATAGGTTTATAGTTGATTAACAGACATGAGGATGGTCCAGGAGACCACTAAGAAGACAAGACCAATTTCCCAACTGCAGCAGAGAACTGTCTTATTAAGCAACTTTCTCAAGGTCACTCAGTGGGTAAATGAAGAGGGAGACAATCAAACCCTGTACCACGGGAAGCCACTGATTAAAAACCCGTGGCCCTAATTCTACAAGCTAATTGCTACACTAAAATTCTATCATTGCATGCGGGACTCCTAACCACAGTCCATGTCTTAGGAGGCCAATGCCTTATCAATTAGGCCACTATTAGATTCTACTGAAAACAAAACTTAGTTATTTTGTTTCCTAAAGAGGAAAGTAAGTTTAGATTAAAGTTGCGTGATGTTATTTTTCCTGTTGCAAAATGTCATTATTTATGTCAATCATATTATATTTCTTACAGTCGTATTATGTTTCTCCAGATATGGGCTTCTCTTCATTTTGCATATAAAATATAGTGACCATATTCATCAAGATAATCTGACAAACAAGTGGTGGACAAAAATCACATCTTAAAATATATACATGGATGTGAATTCCACACACCCCATTTCTCAACTTAATTCCAACCCTTAACATGGAGGGGTGCAGATAAACTCATCACGCTGAGGTTGTGTATGGAGTAGCATCCCCAAATCTCATTGTATGTACATCCAGGAACTTAATATTAGCTAAGAGTTATATTCAATGAAGCTACATCTATGACAAGAAATCAGAAACAAGTTAAAAAGTACCACAAACATTGTTAATGAGCTCCACTTTTATCTTTTGATATATATACTAATTTTAACATGATCCCATAATGGAGACTATCATATAGAGTCCTTGCTGTTTATTTTTTTACCCGATGCCACTTGGACTTAAAATAGTTTAGCCCCCACTAAAACAACAACATTTACAAGTCCCTCTGAGGTATTATGTAACAAAGAAAATGGATGCGGGGGATTGATCAAATAAGATAAGTTGAACAGGTTGGGGTTAAGTAAAACAGTGAGAAGTAGGACAAGAATAGCTGGGAAGAGTGAAGAAGAGGAAGAATGAGGAGATGTATTATCGCTCTGTCATAAAAGGCGTAACAAGTACACAGCCTAGCTGAATAAGTCTGCAAAAAGAGAATCATGGCTGCAGCTTCATTGTCTCATAGGTTCTTAGGTTCATAGGTAGGTAATAGGCTATTAGCCCTAGAGCCTATATAAGCCTAGCCAAAAAGGTACCCTGGCTTTCACCACCCAAGAAAGTTATTTTCCTGTGCCACTGTTGAGCAGAGAAACAGAAGTGATCCCCGGGGTGTATTTCCTATTTCCCATCCACTCATCAAGATTTTTCTTGAAGAGTGCTAATGAGGAACTTTGCTTGACATAGATGGGTAGTCTGTTCCAGAGTATGGGAAGTCTCTGGGACAGAAATCTATCCCTCCAGCATGTCCTGTTTATTGTGGTGACAAGGTTTAGGTCCCTAGAGCATGTAGCTTGGAGGGATTGGGATTTCTTTACGTGGAGCATGTTCAACAGCTCTGTGTTTGACATAACTTTGTATGTTAGGCAGGGATTGCCTCTGAGTAGGCGATATGCGACAGAGTAAAGCTGGTGTTTTTTGAGATGGTCTGTGTAGGGCATCTGTTTGAGGCCAGTAATCCTCTTTGTGAGGTATCTCTGTGGCCTTTCCAGTTGTTGTAGATGTCTTGTGAGGTACATACCAAAACAGGCATTGTACTCTATAATGGGTCTAATGAGTAATGAGTAGAGGGGAACAATGACCTCTTTTTTTCTGGATGAGAAACCTTTTGTAATGAGGTGAGCCATGTAGAAGGATTTCCTGACCACTGTGGCGATGTGATTGTCAAAGGAGACTACTGTCCACCTGTGTCCCAAGGTCTCTTATCACACTTTTGGCATTAAGTAGACTACCACTTATGTGGTAGTTCATGGGTACAAAGTTTTTACCAAAGGGGATGACAATACACTTTTTGGCATAGAGCTTCAGGCCATGGCTTTGACACCAGGCATCTGTCTCAGTGAGGCCTTTTGGTAGTATGTCCCCATCGTTAGGAGTTTCGATTATGGCTCCTAGTTTGCAGTCATCTGCAAACTTTGCTAGCCAAAGACCTTCTGTGTTAGCCTGTACTTCAGAGAAGTAGATACCAAACAGGAGAGGACCCAGGACTGAACCCTGTGGTGCTCCACTTGTCACTGGTCTGAAGTCGGATTTGGAGTCTGCTGCTTTCACAGTGTGGGTTCTGTCTGTGAGCCAGTTGGCAACCTATCTTGTGACATAGGGATTTATACCTAGTTTAGTGATCTTATCTATAATTCTAGAGTGGGGGATGGTGTCGAAAACCTTGGTGGGATCTAGATAAGATGTGTGAACCACCTTACGCTCATCTATGGCTTTGTTGACTACTTCAAAGAAGTCAATCAGGTTTAGGAGACATGATCTGCCTTTTACAAACCTGAACTGGGTAGGGTCCAGAGTCTGGAGATTACCAATGTCATTGTTTATGAGTTCCATGATGATACGTTTCATGGCCTTGCAGACCAGGCTCAACAGGCTAATGGGGAAGTAGTTCCCGGGGTCCATCATGGCACCCCTTTGTGGAGTGGGATAACCATCATGGTGCCCCATTCAGTGGGCACAAAGCCTAAGGTGAGGCTATGACTGAACATGGCACTTAGGTAGAGTGCCAGCTCATTCAGTAGTTCATGTAGAACGCAGCCTGGGATATTGTCAGGTCCCATGGGTGCTGTGTTCTTGGCTTTGGAGAGTGTGTTTTTTACCTGTGCAGCCATGATTACAGGAACTTTGCATTCTTCCGGTATAGAGATGTGCCCTCTAGGGTGTGAAAGGGGGGTAAAGTTAGCACTGAACCTATCTGCCAGGATGTTGGCAATATCAGTTGGTTCTGTATATTTAGTGCCATTGTGCTGTAACTCAGAGCAGATCTGAATGTTGCCATTGAGATTCTTGACATAGCTATAGAATGCTTTGTGGTTGTCTTTAGAGTCAGTGGCAATTTTGTTTTTGTAACTAGCTTTGGAGGATTTTATGAGGGATCTCAGCTTCTTACTGAGGTTGACCAGGGAGTTCCTCCAGTCATGGGATTTTACTCTTTTTTGCAACAGTTTCTTTCTTCTGTTGTAGAGTTTGTTTATGGCAGAGGACCACCAGACTGGCTTCCTTTTTTTAGAGGATAGCATCTTGGTTGTATTAGGGATAGCATGATCCATGCACTCGTGTAAGTGCTTATAATGTGCATTTGTGTAGGATTCAGCAGTCGTACCTCTATTGTCCATCTGCATGGGTGTCATGAAGTTTGCCACTTCTGTCTTAAGAAGTGTGACGTTGGCTTTAGAGAGCTTTTTTACGGTGGTTTCCCTAATTGGGGGTGGGGGCGGGATGTGGATGTCTAGGGTGATTAGCATGTGGTCAGATCTGACCAACAAGGAATTGACCTCTGGTGTGGAACACCGGTTGCCCATGTTGGTAATGACCAGGTCTAGGATATTGCTGCAACTGGAGGGGGTGTGAATACGTTGATCCAAGGCGTTGGAATTTATGAATTCTAGAAAACGTTGAGCAAAAGAGTTGGCACATGAGTAGTTTTCCCAGTTAATGGTGGGGGAGTTGAAATCACCCATTATTAGGGTGTTGGGTTGTACCCTAATACTTTCCAGTGTATCAAGAAATGAGGAGTGGGAATCCTGTCTCTAAGGCTTTATCTTTATCTCTGACCACCAATGACTCCACCAGCTCCTTGTCTTTGATGGAATCCCCTAGATTCTCTCTAGGGTCCTGGATGATAACCTTTCTTGCTGTCCCTGTCAACAGTTTCAAAGTTGCAAACTTTGGTCTGATACAAGTATCAGTCAGTGAAAAAAATGGCACAAGTAATTGTGTGGCAGTCTTCTTTTCTATTGGTAGTGAGTCCACCAATGTACATTAGCTAAGTACTTTATTTCCAGTCTATGTGCAGTAGAACTGACAACCTTGTCTCGTCAGCATCAGAGCAAAATTATTCTTGAACAAGTCTTCCATTTCTCCAGTGTTATTGAAATGTTGCATTTATCTTTGCATTAAAACTGTAGTACTACAGGGAACATAAGGGCTAAATTAATGCACACTTTATTTATTTATTTATTTATTTGTTTGTTTGTTTGTTTGCAGTTGTTTACCAAGATGGTCAGAATGGGCAAGAGCAGATTTTCAGTGGAGCCCAATGGAGAAAAGTTAAAGTTTGCATAAAGTTTTACATTTTGTATCATAGGTACATCTTATGTATGTTTACAGCAGAGTTTTACATCAGTATTAAGATAAGATGAGGTAAGTCAAGATAAAACAGGTACAAAGGATGAGTAGCATTTACAGATGTAGCTAAAATGTAGAATATGCATGTAGTAAAACCAGCAATTAAACATTACTGTGTAATACTAAGTGTGGTAAAACCATTCAAAACACTTGAAGAAAACAGGACTAGAGAGACATAGGGCAGGATTCACGAAGGCTTGCACAGAGTGTAAGAGACGTGTAACACTCCATGCAAGCCTCGCGATCCAGGAACAGCCCGAAACTCCATGTAAGGGACAGCTAAAACGTCTCTTACACGGACTGGGCGTGGATATGCTAAATACCTCACTTGCAGCCGAAATGTATGCAAATGAGGTATATTAGCGATCCACGAAGCAGAAACCAGCCCGTGTAAGAGACGTTTTAGCTGCAGAAATGTACTCAGTTGACAACTGAGTACGTTTCTGCAAAAATCACAATAGAGCCATGTCAGCTACAAATAAAGGGTGCATATGTGTCAGGCAGCATGCCAATGGCCAAATATGTGGCCATTGGCAAGGTAACCCGATGCAAATATAAAAAAAATATAATTTTTTTTTTCGGCGATTGCCGATGTTTAAACGCAGCGCAGCCCCACGCAAACGGGCTGCGCTGTATAAAACATAAAAATGAAGGTTATAAACCCACAAATGTGGGTTTTATGCAATACATGGAATGACAATGCAGGGACCAGCAGACCAAAAACAACATGGCCACTGTGTAGTGGTTGCTAAGGGGGGAAGCTGAGTGTAAGACATGTAACTAAGCATTAGTAGGCAATCTCATGTAAATGAGAGTTAGGACACTGAATCCCACAGTCACATAGCAAATGAGCACAGTCTGAGTAGTGTAAGAGATACATAAGGGGGAGGAATAGAGTAGGAGATAGGTGACATCACAGGGGGGAATGGTAGAAAGAAATGCAATTCATTGGAGGTCAGTGTATTTATTTATTTATTTATTTTATTTTATTTTTTATTTTACATTTGTTGACTGGGCTAGTCCAACTGGATAATTTCCATTTTCAGTGGAGGCCCGGGGAGAAAAGCTCCAAGATTAAAACAAGGTTATAAAAATTAAACATTTACAATAATTACCTGTGTTACAGACATTGAGCAACAATGCTTACATCTTAGTCTAGGTCAAGTAATAAAAAGACATAGTACTATCCACATATTGAGAGAGACAGTAATTCCTTACAGTACAATTATGTGAGGATGGGATTTTACATATTTTAAACTGTATATACATAGTTGTAAAGGACATTTGTGTTTTTTTTTTTTTTTTTTTTTTTTTTTTTAGCAGTACAGTCATTGGGTCCTTTGATATCCCAGAGAAAGATTGCAATTTAGAATTCTGGGAATATGATAGTGGAAAAAAAAAAGTAGATTAGTCTGGATTTGTACAGGAACAGAGCCAAAAGTTGTTCAGATATAAAAGAAGTTGTTTTTTGAAAAGATGAAAGGAGGCTAGAGAGGTGATGTGTGAGGGGAGGTTATTCCATATTTTGCCTACTGAGTTGGAGCAGTTACCTGCTGAATTTGTAATTCTAGTCGTGTTGACCTGTAGCTTTTCGGCAGAGCGCAGCTGTTTCAAGTTATTATAGGGGATCAGGAGGTTATTAAGAGCAGGTGTCTTTAATGGTTGATATAGAATGCTATGTGTTATTAAGAGTTGTTGATATATAAGCTTGGTAGGAAGTTCTAACCAGTGTAAGTGTTTTAAGTTAAGACAGTGGTGAGTTCTATACTGGGATGCTGTGGCAAAGCGAGCAGTGTAACATGACAGATGACAGACACAGATCAGGGAAAGAGGAGTGCCACAAGATAAGCATGGAAAAGTCAAGAAATGGAAGGTGTACACTGTTACTTACACCAAAGTTTTTTGCTGGGCGTGCATGCGCACGTGTGCGCGCCATGAAGCGCGAGTAGGGCAGTGTGCGCACGTGTAAGGCAGACTAAGCATGTGGGAGCATGTTGGTAGATTTGTAACACTGTTTGCGCTAGTGTGTGCGCATTTTAACCTGAATAGGCAGATCCTGAACCGTGTAAGCATGTGTGCGTGCGTGTAAGCCACTGTGAGCGCGTTTCTGCTGGTATGCACACTGCTCCCCCCTGAGGAAACAGAAAGGAAAAAGGAAGCAACAGAATTAGTAGGAAGCTAGCAGGGAATACTGCTGGAGCTAGCAGGTGAAAACAATTAGAATCAGGCAATTACACAGGCAGAATAGTAGCCCAGCCCAGCACTTAAAACTCTCCAAACAGCAGTGCAGGATGTTTCTTTCAAGAGACACTGCAAGACAGGAGTAAGCTATTAGAAGTGAAAACTGTAAAAGCTGAACTCAGAGCAGAAATGTTAGGGGCTGCCATAGCTGTCATAATGAGACATAGGCAACTTGCTGAGGGTGGTGACAATGCAGATGGTGCCAGACAACCCACAGTGAAGAGACAGAGAAGAGTGTACAGGCCCAGGGTCACCTACCATGGGTTACATGAGCTGGAGATAGTAGAGCGCTATAGAGTGGACAGAGAGCTCCTGCAGCAAATAGTCGAGCTGTGCAGGCCACACCTCACACACAGAACCAACAGAGGGGAACCCATCCCAGTGAAACCAAGGTATGTGTTGGCCTAAGAATACTAGCAACAGGTACCTTCCAGAGACCAACTGGTGATATGATGGGGATATCACAGGCATCAGCCTCCAGGGTACTGCACCAGTTCCTGGATGCCATGTCAGCACATGTCGGTGATCATGTATATTTCCCCAATGCCCGTGAGGTATTGGCCAGCAATATGCGTCTCTTCCAGCAAATAGCGGAATACCCTGAGGTAGTGGGTGCAATAGACTGCACGCACATACGCATCAAAGCACCAGCAGGTGAGCGGGGTAGGGCCTACATTAACCGCAAGGGCTTCCCCTCCATCAACTGCCAGGTCATGTGCGATGCCCAGGGCATAATAATGAATGTGTGTGCTGGCTGCCCTGGGAGTTACCATGATTCCCACATCTGGCATTTGACGCAGCTGTACCAGACATTTGCCAGTGGGGACATCCCACACGGACACCTAATGGGGGATGCAGGTTATGCACTGGAGCCGTGGCTGATGACACCCATCAGAAATGCACACACACCTGAACAGGAACGCCATAATGAGGCACATGCACAAACACGTAATGTAATAGAGCGTGTGTTTGGGCTGCTCAAGTCATGGTTCCGGTGTCTGGACACATCTGGTGGAGCCTTGCAGTACTCAACAACTACATGTACCCAAATTGTCATGGTATGTGCTATGCTACATAATATGATCTTGCAAAAACTGCTGCAGCAGGACCAGCATAGGGCTGGGCCAAACAGCCCCCCACTATTGCCAAGGCCATCACAGGCAGAGCATGACTCGGAGGAGGAACAACCTGAGCCTGCCCCAGTAGGCAGAAGGAGGCGTGCCCAGTATGCCCTGGCCTTGGCAAAGAGGCAACGCATAGCACATACACTGGCTCAGTAGGAACCCTGGGAATGATACCCCCTATGACTCACTCAAATAATAACAGGGATGCCTAAAATGACATGACCTGCTCACAAACATGTACAGGGAGTGTAATATGTGCATCCGACAGAGGCAGCCCTGCAGCACCACCTGAGGCATGAATGCCATGTGTTAAGTAATGTAACACCCTGTACTATATGCACACCTGAGGACCCTGACTAACATCCACCCTCACCAAGCATGAAGCCATAAAATGACGATGGGATGATCAATTGCAATAACTGGCTGAAGTAATGCAGTTAGTCAAAGGGGAGCCAATGTGTTTCAGCCTGGGAAGACATGCTGAGCATGACATGATGCACCACCTGCTAGGGGTGGCATGCACCTATCAGTCCAGGCCCCATGGATACTGGCAAAGGCTGTCAGTACCCACAGCATGCCCTGAATAGGTAAGTCTCAAAACACAAACCCACCTTCATAGGTACCACAAGGGATAGGAACCTAGATGTAATGCTACCCAATGCCAGAAGTCTAAACAGCAAGATGCGTGCAGTGTAAATGCACACAGTATGGAGAATATTGATATCAGTCCTGTAATAGAAAACTGGGTCAAGGCTCACATCAGCACCCTAACACTACCAGGTAACACCTCATACTGTGCTGTACAGCCGCAAAACATGGAACAAGCTACAAAAGGAGGGTGACTAGCAATAAATGTCAAGGATAACCACACCCCCATGTTGGTACCACAACAAGAAGCAGCATGGATTAGCCATGGTCAAATACCAATGGCTAAAACCGCCTCCCAGTATATAGCCTGCTGCAGACTACTGTCCTAATACCAGGAACTGCACCTGGCCTATGTTGGAATACATGAATATATCAAGCCCCCCAAACCACATTATATTGGTTGACTGAAAATACCCAGACATACACTGGGAGCATTATACTAGCACCAACACAGTAGGAGAAAAGTTCCCAGAATCCATAAACCAAAATGCCCAGGAACAATGTACCACTCCCACAAGAGGGGTAAGCATACTGGATGTGATAATCAGCAACATGTGTACTGGATGGCAAGATGAGAAGTGTATCCCTGACTGGTAAGACCAGACCATAGAGTAATCACACTGGATATACACATCCTGACCACAGTCCCTGGCCAGAAAACCACAGTGAAAAACATGTGTAAAGCATAGGTTGCACCCATCCAAAATGATGTGGAATCCATGAAAGGCCCTGTGCA
Organism: Protopterus annectens; assembly: GCF_019279795.1. Classification (NCBI taxonomy): domain Eukaryota; kingdom Metazoa; phylum Chordata; order Ceratodontiformes; family Protopteridae; genus Protopterus; species Protopterus annectens. Next base: position 411,936,369 of record NC_056726.1, on the reverse strand, counting down.
GGTGCAGAATATGGGACACACCGCAGAACATGTTATACAGGCATTCCATGAACACAGCCAGGAATGCTTGGATCATGCAATCACAAATAACAACAAGACACAATGCCATACACACAGGCATGTGGCATGCTGGACTCCAGCCATTACCAAACCATGCAAGAGAATGAGGAAGCTACTACATGATAGAGCAGACATAAAAAGGGAAGTAATCACTGATCAGTAGTATGGCAATAAAATATGTCCACACATACAATCCACTAAGGCCAGCCACAACAAGTAGAATCTGTGACTCCAGATGCAATGTGACACCTGCCCCAAGTACACAGACAACCCACAACTCCCCCCAATAAATACAAATATATGTGAGAGATGCAACCATTTATCCAAACTGGAGGCTGAGCTCCCCCAACTCAGTACTGTCAAAACTAGTCAGGAGGAGAAGGTAACCACATACACCACAAACCCAGTCCCACATAGACCTATCACAACTGTAAACCAAACACATAAACACAGAAAAACATTCCCAGAGGCCCTAATTACAAACACACCACACCAACAGAGGCCTTCAAAGCAGATCCCAAGCAACCACAACCTCCAAACATAGCACATGCAACACATAGTACACAAAGCTGGTGTGCCAAACAGTTACAGGCCAGAAGGAGAAACAACATGCCTGATACAGTTGTAATAGGTGTCTGTATAGGCAGACACACTGCTGTCCCACTCACCAGACTGAACAAGGGAAAGGGTACAGTAAGCTGCCTGTAGGCTGCCACAATATGCCACATAACACAAGTACGCAGGTCACCCCAAAGCAAGCAGAAATATGATGCACTCATTGTCCATGCTGGTGTGAATGACCTGAGATGTACCTCCCTGGACTACATGAAAAGAGACATGGATGAGCTCTCTGAGTATGTACTCCAGGCCGGTATGACACTGGCCGTTTGCAGCATCCAACCCTCACCAAGAATGATGCCACAGTACAAACACAGAATGATCAGCTTTAACAGGTGGCACAGTTACAGCTGTCAGTCCAAGAGGGTCTAATGTCTGTCTGCTTGAGATGTCATGCATGACAAGCCATGCTGCTGTGCCAGGGATGGCTTGCACCTGTTACCCCTGGGCGTCTGGATACTGGATAAGGCCTTTGCCACCTCCATAGAGCCGTACGTAGGCAAGGCCAAAAAGACTAACCCACCACCCTAGAAAACATAAGTGGTAAGAAACATAAGGGTAATGCTGACCAATGCCAGATGTGTAAACTGCAATATGCATGCTCCTGAGGCACTTCCCAGTATGGAGAACATTGATGTATGTGCAGTGACAGAAGCCTGCTGCAAGCCTACTGATAGCACACCAGCACTACCAGGTTATACCACATATCATGCATCATGGCCCCAACACCTGGACCAAAACATCAAAGGAGGGGGAGTATCCATATGCAGCACAGACACCCATACGGCCAGGAAACTGACAATGCACGAAGCAGCGGAGATCACCCATGTGCACCTAAGTGTCGTCAAAACTGCTGTACAGTCTGTAGCATGTGACAGACCACACTCTCACACACAGGAACCCCACCCAGACATCCTGAAGACACTGGACAGTATGAATGTCCCAACAAATACCAGACAAGGTACTCACAAATTACCACATAGGTGGTAAACCATTATGAATGCAAGGAGTAATCAGGGACCTAGGGACACAAGTCGACAGTAACCTGTCATGTGACACTCACAATGCCAATGTGGCTAGGAAGACTGTCTCTATTGGACACCGTATCATGAAAGGATTCACATCTACATCAACAGAGGTCACTGTGCCCCTGTACTGTACCCTTATCAGACCCATAATCTAGTACAATGACTCATATGGGATGTACTGTACCTGACACCTGCAGCGGTTAGGAAGACCTCAAAGGTACCCCACCAAGAGGATAAAGGGTGTCAAATATATGTCATATGCTGCCTGGCTGTAGACACCCCAGCTGAATGCAGTCACAGACTGCCTACACAGAGGCATTGTATGTCTGTTGTACAAGGCCATGTCCAACACAGTAGTAATGGACATGCTCCACCACAGGAAATCAAAGCCACTGGAGCTGTGAGAGTGACAGATGTCAGCCTCAACACATAATGAAATAGGATGTGCTGGAGGGACAGATACATAACCCATAGGCTCCCCACACCCAGAAACAGGATCCCAATCCATGTTAGGCAGAGCCCCTCACTGACACCCCTCAACAGGAATATTGCCAAGTGGATGGATGATCGTACATGTACACTGGGGGTCTTCACTGTGTCACGTCCAGACAGAGGCACAGTAAAGAAAATCATAAATAGCCATAATAGTCACATAGCAAGGGGCGGCGAAAGACACACACACTCTGGCTAGGCTTACTAATGCCCTAGGGTGGATAGCCTAGTATGAACCTATGAACCTATGAAGATACAAATTGCACAGGACACTAAGGATAATCACAAGGCTTACTTAACTGATGGTAGGAACCATGTTGGGAATTCACAGATATGCTCCGAATCACATAGATATTACAAACAACATACCAAACACACACACATATTGCCAACATACAACCTGACAGGTTCAGTGCGAACCTGCCCCCCCCCCCCAGAATGCAAAATATCTATCCCAGCAGACTGCTGGTCCCCTGACATTGCAGATGCTGAGATAACAGCCATCATCCACAAAGCAAAACACACAGCAGCAAAGGTATGTGATGGTGTCCTGGGCTGAGGCCAACATGGACTCCAAGAATAATGGAATGCCAAATCACACAACTGCCCAATGTCAGCCTTACCACAGGATATGTACCCAAAGAGCAGTGTACAACAACAGTGGTCCTTCACAACAAAGGTGTTGCCTGAATGGATACTGCAAACTACCACCCCAGGATCCTGACAAGCTTGGTCTGCACAGCTATGGAAAGGATCAGTATGTACCGCAGACATAAAGCTATCGTGGACCTACTGACACCGGATCCTACCCAGTGTGGCTGTTGTAAGTGCAGATCCTACCCCTAAACATGTTTGACCCATTTGAAACAGTCATTAAGGTCATTGATAAGGGCAATGTGGTCCACACAGCATAGCTGGACCGTGCATATGCTTCCAGACAATACCCTACGAGTTCAGTATGGATATGTTCACCAGCTTAAATTTAAACCCCTATGTCAGTAGAGGGGTTGCAAACCAGACCAAGGACAGAACTGACATGGTCAGACATGCTGCATCCATGTCAGACTACAAAGCAGATATGAGTGGCATCCCACAAGGCTTGGTCCTGAGACCTCCCCCGTTCCGTATATATGTCCCATAGATACAGGCCAACATGGAAGGACTGTGACTGAACATGTATGCAGAGGAGTACAAACTGCCCACCATATCCGACCCCCAGCTGACACAAGCAACCCACAAAAGGGCCACATAGAAACAGACAACTGGAGCCTTAGCCATGTTAGCAAGCTAATTGCAGAACTGTGTATAGACAACCACCGTGGATATACAGTAAGTGCCCACCAATTACCACACAGGTGTTAACCCATTACGTACCTAACATGTAATGAGAGACCTGGGGACACAAGGTGATAGATATCCTGCATTGGACAAACATGTGGCTGTAGTGTTCGCAGAAACATACCATATACCCACCCAATCATGAAGGTTGTCAGATGCAGATAAGGGGAGGTCACTGTGGCTCTGCAGTCATCCTTCATCAGCATCACAATTGACTACAATAGCCCCTGTGGGATATACCTCAGCAGACACCTCCATCAACTGTAAAGTCCATAACAGTACCCCACCAGGAGTAGCAAAGAGCATGAACAGATGCCATGTGTTGCCTGAGTAAACAAACTGCAGCTCCACACACTGCCATACTGCCCACCCAGAGGCAAGCTGTGCCTGATGTATGAAGCCATGTCCAAGCTGGAATCAATGAACATGCTGCACCTTGTACAATCTGAATGGCAGTGAGCTATGTACATGGGAGACCTGAACCCCAGCACTGACATACATAGGACAAGCTGTACAGAATAATCCATAACACAGAAGCCACCCCCACTCTTGAGTAAACTCCCAGTACAGGTTAGCCAGACAGTCACCAATCGACACCCCTCAAGAGGAATCCTGATGAGTGGATGGGAGATGGTAGGTTAACCCTGGGTATCACTGTTATGTCAGAGGTAGACGGAGGCACAGTATGCTAACCATGACATATGTCATAGCAAACTCCAGTTACAATGTGTGTCGAAGGACAAACACACTCTGTGACTAGCATCAGAAATGGCCTAGGGAACATCGCTAGTGTTTGCCAATGTCCACCTATGTTGTGGAATACACTACCAATGTTGGACAAGCCTGGTGTAGGTAGTCCATATCTGAACATAATGCAACATGGTCATATGTGCACAACTGGCCCCTACACAGTCTGTTGTGCTCACTATGAAGATGTCAAGCAGTGATAGGACTAAAGCCCAGGATACTGTCCACCACAGTGAAAGTACTGAACCAGTACACTATACGGTACTACAGTGTTAGGTCATTATGAAAGGATGTTGACAACTGTATGTAAAGTATCCCATGCAATCCCTGCAGGCACAGTATAATCCCTGTTGTGGCAGACACGAAGCAGTTGGCCAGTTAGTACACAACATGACACCCAACACATAACCATAAACGTGAGATATTGTTGAAGTTCACACACACCCAAATATGTGGTGGACTTCAGAGTTCAACATATGGAAAGCTCACACTGGGCATGCTCGCACACTTTGATAAATGAGGCATATGTCAGACAACATGCCATGGAAAGGCTGAACTATGCATGCCCACAGACTTAGGCCATATCTCCGTTTAGCAGTTGGCCACACATATCTGGTATTTGTACGTGTCATTCCAGGAACCAACCACAACACAGCAATCAGCCCAGTGCACACAGTAAATGACGACAGAGACATAAGTGATATAGTGGATCGCCCTCATATTCAAACATCTTCCACAGATACACAAGTTGTTCATAGGAACAGGGAATGCAATGGCAATAAAGACCTGCAAACAGTCTAACAGCACAACAAATATTGTGCATCTGACAATTGAACATATGGGTGTAGAGGTCAATACTAGGCTTGTTGCCCTAGGGAATGACAGCTTAGCCAGAGTGTGCTTGGCATCTGCATCCCCAGTACAGTAGGCTACTGTGCCACTGTAAAGTAGGTCACATAAGGCAACATGTGAGGCTAGTGAGCTGTGCCTCTGTCAAGCAGGGGCACAGAGGAGATCCCAGGGTTTGAATGTGCTAAGCCACATCCATGTTGTTGGTGTGTGCTGGAAGAGGGTTGCTGAGGACCTCTAACAGTAAGTGGGCATCAATAACAGACTGAGGGGAGCCCTATCTGCATTGTCTGGACAATTCCACTGTCAACACTGTGTTGTGATGATTATGTGGGAATGAAGTGTCATGCCGGTACTGTTCACAGATGTCCTCCCTCTGTGGGCTACAGCTCTGCAATGTATTAGCTCACTCTGTCTCTTGGACGGCTCATATATGGCTGGTGTACACCTGACAGGTGTCTTGTTGTGGAGCAGTCATGGGTATATGTGGGATAGCATGATCAATGCAAACCTTACACATGCTCATAGAATGCAATGGTCAAGGATTATGCAGAGTGGCCAGTATAGTCCCCCAGCATGGGTCCTTTGAAGTCGTCCACCCCAGTCTTCAAAAGTGTAGAGTCTGCTTGTGCTAAATACAGTTTGTTTGCAGTGACCACCTTGCCTGGGGGTGGGGATGGGATATGGATGTCCAGGGAAAGGTGGGTATGGTCAGATATCAACAATGGTGGTCTACCTCTGGTGTGGAACAGTGAGTACCCATGTTGCAGATGGACAGGTGCAATATGTATTCCCCCATATGGCTGTGGTGAGTGGTTCTGCCATAGCACATGGACCCACATATTGTAGTGGCTGTAGGGTAAAGTGGTAGAGGCCTGAGTAGTTCCCACACACAATATGCCTGTACCTGATGTTAACAACTGGAATGGTGTATGTGAACTCCTGCATATCCCGGCACTGTTTCCAGGGAAGCAAAGAATGTGTCCTGGATGTGGGAGTGGTGTTCCGGACTGGTTGTGTTGTGTGTTACAGGTCCTGTGGTCACGAAGCATGGTATAGAACATAACCTGCCAGTGCGATGTGCATATCTGACCCTGATGTAGGTTGCTGCAAATGCATATATATGCTATCCCCCACCTGACAGGTAGTACTAGATGTACATACCTCTGTAGAAATAAAGATGTCAGCACCGTATAAATATTGCAGGTGCAGAACAGATGCCCAGTAATTCGGTTAGCGCGCTCTGCTAATGCGTCTCCCTCAAGTGTCATAATATAGTTAGGTAGGAGTTTGAACCATGCAAATGCTCAGTGTGTGTGTGTGTGTGTGTGTGTGTGTGTGTGTGTGTGTGTGTGTGTGTGTGTGTGTGAGCGGGGTTGATGTGTGTGCAAGTCTGTGTGAGGGAAGTGTCCCTTTTGGCAACTGTGAAAACACTCTACAGGATGCACATTCCCCTATCTAAGCACTGATGATGTCAGCACCCTATAAGTACAGCAGGAGAAGAGAACCCTCCCAGTAATGCGAATAGCACACTCTGCTAATGTGTCTGTCACGAGTGTCATAACATAATTAGATAGGGGTTTGAATCCTACAACTGCCCAGTGTGTGTGGAGGGGGGTTAGTGTGTGTGTGCAATTCTGTGTGAGGGAGATGTCCCTTTTGGCAACTGTGAAAACACTCTACAGGATGCACATTCCCCTATCTAAGCACTGATGATGTCAGCACCCTATAAGTACAGCAGGAGAAGAAAACCCTCCCAATAATACGAATAGCGCGCTCTGCTAATGTGTCTGTCACGAGTGTCATAACATAGTTAAGTAGGGGTTTGAATCCTATAACTACCCAGTGTGTGTGGAGGAGGGTTAGTGTGTGTGCAAGTCTGTGTGAGAGAGATGTCCCTTTTGGCAAATGTGAAAACACTCTACAGGATGCACATTCTCCTATCTAAGCACTGATGATGTCAGCACCCTATAAGTAAAGCAGGAGAAGGAAAGCCTTCCAGTAATTCGAATAGCGCACTCTGCTAATGCATCTCTCTCAAGTGTCATAACATAGTTAGGTAGGAGTTTGAAACCTGCAAGTGTGTGTGTTTGGCTGTGGGGAGTTTGTGTGTGTGCAATTCTGTATGAAAGACATGTTCTTTTTTGCAATCAGGAGATCGCACTACATGATGCACATTACCCTTTCCAAACACTGATGATGTCAGCACCCTATACATACAGCTGGAGAAGGGACCCCTCCCAGTAATCCGAATAGCGCACACTGCTAATACGTCTCTTTCAAGTGTCATAACATAGTTAAGTAGGAGTTTGAAACCTGCAAGTGTGTGTTTGGATGTGGGGTGTTTGTGTGTGTGCAATTCTGTATGAAAAACATGTGCCTTTTGGCAATCAGGAGATCACATTACATGATGCACATTACCCTTTCCAAATACTGATGATGTCATCACCCTATAAGTACAGCCGGAAAAGAGGAACCTCTTAGTAATCCGAATAATGCGCTTTGCTAATGCGTCTCTCTCACGTGTCGTGACATAGTTAGGTAGGGGTATGAATCCTGCAAATGGCAAGTGTGTGTGTGTGTGTGTGTGTAATTGCAAGTGTGAAAGAACAGATCCTTTTGGCAAATACTACAATACACCAGATGCTGCATATTCCCCCAGTAAACACAGGGGATGTCACCACACTATCAGTACAGCCAAACAGGGCTACTTGGCCAGTAATGCCAATAGTGCGCTCCACTACTGGGTCTATTACCATTGTCAAAGCACAGAGAGGTATGTTTTGGAAACTCACAACTGCCACGTGTGGTTGTGTCACACAATATGACCTTGTGTGGGTCTTTGTGCATAACAATGCATGCCATTGCCTAAACCAGCAATGGCAATGCACACATGATGTATGTGTGTGACACATACACATAAATACCTGTGACCTGCAGTAGTTACCATGTCTGACACATGCCTCGAGTGGATAAATGGTATTCGCAATGCATAACAATATGACTGTGTCTTACTGTGCAGGGGCTGCACACTGTATGTGTCTATACAGTGTGGGTTGTATATGGTATAATACCTACAGCAGGGGATACACATCTGGTCTGGGCCATATAGTCTACATGTAGTCGATGAACAGGTGCTGCATGTGCCCACCTGTTGTGGGAGTGGTAACATGTTATTCCACTGCAATTCAGTGACCACATGCTGAGAACCTTTCAGCTAGTGTGTTGTAGCTACAGTAATGCTCACACACAATGTTTGGCTGGATGCAGTCCAGCCATATAAAGACATTTCTTGAGACTGTCATATTGCCAGTGTTGTTATGGAGGATAGGTGGGTTTCCTGTGTATAGGAGGGTTGTGTGTGCCAGGCTATGAACCAGAAGGCAGTCCAACACACTGTTAGCTGCTCATGAATAGGCCCTGATGCTTTGTGCTGTGCCAACAACCTGGAGGTGTGTGTATCTGTGGTGCCTTGGGATACCACCCCCCTGTCCATGTGTGTTACATGTGTAGGGGACGACAGGCATGGTATGAGGTATAACTTGGCAGTGATGGGTTGCACCTGTGAGCTGTGAATCAGGACTCTGGTACTGCACAGACATTGCAGTTCACCGTGCTGAGGACAGTGTCCAGTGCATGCATCTTGCGGTGTACACTGCTGGTGTTGTGTAGCATCACTGTTAGTGTCCTATCCTGTGTGATACCCACGGAGGTGGCTATGTAATCTGTGTCCTGCAGCAAAAGGCACTATGTGTGTATCAAGGGGCTTCGCCAATATACAATGGCTCATGGGTGTCACATGCAAGCTGCCCCTCGCAAATCATTGTGGCTTCCCTAGCATGTAAGCACACGTTGATAGCCAGTGGATACCCTATGAATGACATTGGAGATTGAGCAGAATGTAGACATAGAACACCCTTCCTACATATAGTGGTAGCATACCTGGTGAGGGTATGATGGCAACCAAGATCAGGCTCATACTGGCCCATGCCACATGCTGAGAGATCCCTTCTATGTTCCCTATCATGTAGTCCAGGGAGGTATGTCTCAGGTCATCCATAGTGGCATGGTCAATGACTGAGTCATATGTGTCCATGCCTCTGACTGACCTGTATGCATGTGTTTTGTGGTGGACCATAGTGCCCCACAGGCATATCACTGTGACCTTCACCATGTACAGCCTGTTGAGCGGGACCCTACTGCAGCGGCCAAGAGAGGTACCTGACACATCTCTAGCAGGTGTGTTGTGTAGCCCTACGGGCTGTGAGTGTGTGGAACACGGGATGTGTCTGCCATGTGTGGCATATGCTCTGTTCCGACGTAATGTATGCCTGTGTGCCAGCTGCGGAGGTGTGTGATGCTCAGGCAGGATGCTATTCTGAGTCTCCAAGTATGCCCCAGTGTGTTCAGATTGCTGTCAGTGCGGGTCTATGTCAGACTGGTATTGTAGTCACTGTAGTATGTCATGCCACCTGACAGGGTATGGCAGTACTGGGTTCAGAGTGCTCAGTCCCCAGAATGGCTATGTGGTGGCATCCCACACATGTTGTACGTTCCTGGCCAGGGGTGAGGGTTGACTGCATACATGTGGCAGCTGTGACATTGCCATATGACTCACATAAACCACAACTGGACCATAGAGGTGATTCACAGGTTACCTTTGCACATGCTACCATAGTAGTGTGATTGCCATGGTGATTTCCAACACATAGGGCCAATGGGGAACAACATACTGAAGGTGTGAATGTGTGGGTGTACTGCTACTGATTTCATAGCACTGGCATATATGACTGCACACATGGGTAAATGCCAGGTAAGTCATGTGCAATGTGTCACAGGCAACGTACATGCGAACAGGACAGACAGTGACGTTCTGTCATGTGTAAACATGACATACGTATAGTACGCTATGCAGATGTCACTAGGAGTCCACAGAAACACTGTAACTCTGCATTGCAGGTGGAAGCAGTGTTCCAGGGAACTAGCGAACATGCATGCAAACAAAGCTACAGTAAGCAGGGCTGGAAGTAGTCCATTGAACAACAAAGAAGGGGTAACACTAACAGTAGGTAACAGTGCAAATATGTAGGCACTATCAACATGTACCCAGGAATGCACAGCTCAGATGTCCATGGTAGAACTGATATTATGTCATAGTTAATTGTGATTTGGATTACACTGGTACTGCACACATATCAACATGCGCAAACATCCACATTGCATAGTCATTGTGGGCAACTTGCCACCATTACTGTAGATGTCCATCATTGCATATCACTACTTGCATTAGCTTCCCCCCTGTGCTACCCATGTATGTGGCTATCTGTTGACATCCTTACCACCGGTATGCAATAATGTGCAGCTGTTACACTATGGTACTTACTATGGGTGTAGATAACAATTCAGGACAGTCATACGGTTACTGCATTAGGCATGCTGGGATATATACACAGTCATATCAGCACACTGTACTGTTACCAACATGATACTACTAATACACTTCTATGTAGTCACCCTGTGCATCAGCAACGTGTTTACCTGTTCCTGCACTGATGTTGGAGATTGCAGGAGGTGGCACAGTTTCATCATATGCACAGGGTGTGAATTAGGTATGCCTGAGTCTGCCACTGATAACACCAATTGACATGTGTGTGTATGTGTGTTGGTGAGGGACAGCAGTACAGGGTGGGGCATTGTTGGTGCAGTGTGTGCATGCATGTGGTAGCCCTAGGTGTTAACATTTCGCATGTGTGTATGCACGCACACAGTTCCACCTCATGGCTGCCATATACAGGAGTTTGTGGACAGCCACAGACTGCACCTGGCAGGTCATACAGATCAGTGTCTGTGGGCAAAGACATGGTACCTGTGCCTGGCAGGGGTGCTACGGACAGTATCCGGTACTAAGACAGACTGGGTACTGTCATCAGAAGCGGGAGTGTGTTGACTGGACACAGGTCCCTGTTGGGACTGTCCAGAGCCACGTGCACGTGGTCTCCTGGGGCGTTCTGATGACAGCACAGACCCAGCATTACTGGGGCTGCTGCTGGCACTATGGGGGCATCCGCGGGCCTGTTGTCTTCCGCGCCGACTGCCAGCTGCTGCTGTTGCTGGCATACGGCCACGTTGACGCCGCAACCGCCCACCATTGCCCTGGCTCATGGACATGTGGTTGTGGAACTGCTGTAATATGTCCCCACAATGCCTGTCTATGACATCGGTGAAATTACGGATAGCATCTGCGATGTCACGCATACTGTCAGTCATGGCTGTGTGACAAGCTCTCAGCTCCCTCAGACCCTGTCTGGTGTACCTTTCCATACGCGACTGTGCCTGCATGACAGCCCGAAACATAGCTGAGGTTGACAGACCTCTTTGGGCACATCTGCCAGAGGCAGTACGCCCACGGATGCTCCCACGAGAACCCATGGGCAACTGTCTGTGTGGTACCATCGCAGGACCATGGCTGCTGTGTGGGGAAGCATGTGCCACAGATACCACATTACCCTGGTCAATGCCCACTGTATTCTTCCCATCACCTAGGGACAATGGTGACATAGGATGTACTGGCAGGATGACTGTGCGCAATGATGGGGTTGACAGCTGTGTACTGTCAATTGGCTGACCAATGATGGACCCTGACACACCTTCCTGTGCCATTTCACAGATATCATCATTATCAGTACCTGTGGCACCAGATTCAGGTTCCCTGCTGCAGGACACCAGAGCAGCACCAGAACTTGTGGGAGGAAGACAGGAAACACAGTTTACAATGTCTACACAATGTTACCAGTGATGCACTTATGCACACATGCACACGTGGACACATGCACACATGCACACATGCACACATGGACATAGGCACACATGCACACATGCACACGTGCACACGTGGACACAGGCGCACATGCACACATGCACACATGCACACATGCACACGTGGACACGGGCACACATGCGCACGCGGACACGTGGACATGTGCATGCACACATGCACACCCCGCAGTATACATACAGAGCACTACTGAGTTACACTAGTATTACTAGCACTATCAGGACTATTATAGGTATTGTTAAAACACACTCACCAGCATGGATGGGCTGCCTTGCTGTAACACCGGAGGGACCTGCAGAAATGAGGAGATTAATGTCAGTGGACACAACTGCACCATTGATACTGCATATGATACAGTGCAGTAGTACACCAGTTGCCTTTCACACGTCAGCTGCTGATATTGGCAAAATCACACCTGCACAATTACATACTATGTTGACAGCTACATACCACAGACACACCTTACACATGCATAAACTAACAGTGTACAGAACAGTCAAGTATACATATGGCATATTACCTGCACGCTCCATGTCGTGCTGCTGTGTGGATCCAGCCTCCATCATGATGCAGGTGTAATGCTGTTGATGTTCTGGGGCTGGAGCCACAACACTTAGGAGTAGCCCCTCCAGTCTGGTGAGGGGGGGATGTGTGGCCACCCCACCTCCTGTGGCGACCTGTTGCCTGTGGATATCCGACGCACGCTGACGGACATTTCTGATTAAATCACTGCAGTGATGTCGTACCTGCTCATATGTCCTATTATGCATGCCAATGTCATTTACCCTACGGACAAGGTCTTGCCACAGTGCAGCCCTCTCCTGCTGATTCTGGCTGGTGCGGGAAAACAGTATGTCATAATCCCGCACCAGGCTCTGGTGTATCTCCTCATCTTCTGCTGCAGAGTAGGCAGGATTACGCTGACGCGCCATGTCCCTGGAAGAGAACACAAACAGGATATCAGTGGACTATGTCAGCAATATATGGCACACATACTATACATGATACTCAACTGTAGTGATATACTACTACTCCCATATGTAGCATGTGTGTGTCTCTTGGTGGATACACAAGTACATGGCCAGATATCAGTGCTCAGCCAACACCTGTGCAGCAATACCTCCCACATTCCATACAACATAGTAGCATGCCCCATCGGTCAGCACACTGCGACGGGTCCAATGCACAACCTCACTCTGGGGGTTCATACCAAGGTACTGTATGTGGAACACCATCCACTAGTGTGATCTGCACACAAGTTACTCGGCCTGGATATACATATCGCACCACCACCACCACCACCACCAGCACAGTAGATTACTTTGATATGTATGTGATTAGACAGTTATTCACTTGTTAGGACTGAGATGGTATCCATGCAGCCCACTGGGCCAGTGGAAGCCACAACCCACACTGCTGACCCCTTTGCGAATGCTTCCCACGGACATCCCAAAGAATGCATGGAACATGCACACACATTTCTAACCCAGACCCTATGCACAAAGGTTAGGCATCCTGTCCGGTGGACCCCAGCAAAAGGTAGATTGTATAACGATAGAAGGAGGCTACTGCAGGACAGAGCAGATTCACATTAAGGGAAGGCATCTGTGGTCAGCACTTGTAATAAGCTACGGTCTCTCATAACAACCTCCACGGCCTACTCTGGGAGGGAAATGGCCACGAACACTATAGATAACCACAAGACCTTCTTCAGTTATGTTACACATATGGACCAAACACCTCAGATATGCTCTGAGTTACTACACACCTACTTAACATTCACCGAACACACAGATATTGGCAACATTCTTGCAGACAGGTTTGGTGCACGTATCCCCCCTCCTTCTCCCCCACACTTAGAAATACTTATCACAGCTGAATGTAACTTCCCTATCATCTCACATGTCCAGGTGTGGGCCGCCCTCAGCAAAGCAGAACACACAGCATCAATGTGACCTGATGGTATCCCTGGATGTGTGCTACGTGAACTCCAAGGGGACATACAACCGCATATAAGACTGATATTTCACCTTGGCCGTACTACGGGATATGTACCTGAATACTGGCATACAGCAACAGTGGTCCTACTCCACTAAGGAGGCACCTCTACTGACCCTGGGAACTACCGCACCATAAGCTTAACCAGCCTGGTCTGCAAAGCTATGGAATGATTCAGTATGGGATGCATATACAGCAATATTGGGTACCTGCAGACACTTGTTCCCGGCCAGTTTGCCTTTGTGATGGGCTGATCCTGCCTTTTGAACCTGGTTGACCTTTCAAAACAGTCACTACAGCCATTGATGAGGGCAACGCAATCCATACAGCCTACCTGGACTTGCCTAAGGCCTTCAACACAGTACTCCACTCAGGCATCATAGACAAGCTCATTAGCTTACATGTTACTACATATGTCACATGATGGGTTGCACACTGGTTGACATACAAAATCCATAATATCGATATTGTAGGAGCCATGTCAGACTCAATGCCAGTCATATGTGGTATCCCACAGGCCTCTGTCCTAGGACCCCTCTTGTTTGGCATTTATTTCTCAGATGTAAAAGCAAACATGTGCGGGTTGTGGATGACAAAGTTCCCAGATGACTGCTAACTAAGCGCCATAGTCGTTACACCAGCTAACACACACACATCCTACAGACAGGCCTCACTGCAATGGAAAACTGGTGCCAGGATCATGGCCTAACACTGAATGACATGTAATGTATAGTCATCCCCTTTGGGTGGAACTACGTGCACACAACATATCACATGGACATACCTATAGATACAGACCTATGACACATATGGAGGGTTCACAGTATGCAGACTATTAACTTGTTACTTTACATTACCTGTGTTTGTCGCAGCTGGTTGCGTTACCGCTACTACAGCTTCCTGCTGCTGCTGGCACGGCTTGGTAGTGTCACTGCTGACAGCTTCAACTTAGTTTGTGTACCGTGTGTTGTTGTTTGTGTTTTTATTTTATTTTTTTTTTCTTTCTCTCTCTCTCTCCCTCTGTCTCTCTCTCTCTCTCTCTGTCTGCCTCCAGACAGTGCAATGAAAGTATTGCATGTGTGGAGTGTGAGTACAGGATGCTTTTGTAGGTATCTGCATAAGTCCATGTGATGGCCTCTGCACCAATTGTAAGCCAGCATTTGCTAATTGCATGCAGCCAGTTGGGTACTGATTGCAGTTCTCACTGTGATTTCAGGACAGTGCTATAAAAGGGTATGTGAGATAGGTGTTGCCCTTTCAGATTGTAAGGGCGGGGACCATGCTGGTATGCTGTGGACACTGTTCTGTGAGTGTAAAGGTTAGTATCTCTCTCATGATTCAGGCTGTGTTGTAGATTCACATTTCTCCATTCTTCTCTCCTGTTTCCTGTAGTAAGTGTGTATGCACACTGACACCTACAACTATATATATATATATATATATATATATATATATATATATATATATATATATATATATATAGATACACATACATTTATATATGTACATTAACTGACATTATTACCTACTAGCTACCAACTAGCATGGCTGTTTCTGTTCACACACTACTACTATGGAAATCCACTAGTTTTGACGGTAAGTATAAATGACATGCTTTGTGTACTACACATCCTATATTCCCTTTACATTCATTCCTACTATTACATGATATATTTATTTTAGCACAATGTTCTTGTATAAGTCATGGCTTAGTGGTAGGTCATGCAGTATACTTTATTCAGGGGTTATTACTACTTTATTGGTGGATTCATAACTCTTTCTCACACTCTCTCACTTGTTTTCATTTTACTATTCAGGATGGTACTTCTAGGCTTTATTGACATGTTTTACCTGTAGTTATTACAATCCTTTCCAGCAGTCTCACTTCTGTCATGTTTCAGTATTTCAACAGGGATATATTTCACACATGCGATTTGCTCATCTTCTGCAGCTGTACTTTTCAGCCTGCTGCAGGTTGTGTACTATTATATTACAGGTGGGGCATCTTTATTTCAGACATTTTCATTTTTCTGTTTGGATTACAGACTGCAACACACTTTTGTAATCAAACAATACTTGCAAACACTCTTACACTGTTACTTGCACATTGTATTACTTAGTGACTACACTGCACTCTTGCTAACTGTCATACTTTTATATTTCTTTACAGTTACTGGGAGTGGATTACTGACCTGCCTGGTGGCGCAACTGCACCAGCCTATCGCCATAGGTTCTGTGGTTCGCAGAACGGACACCTGCAGCTGTAATATAAATGAAGTAATATTGGAATACACATCTCCATAATATCAGCTAGTTTAATTTCTTACATACATAATTAAATGTAACTTACTCAGTAGTGGGGCGTTGGGCATTTGCCGGGCCTCCTGGATCCAAAGCTTCAATTGGTCCTGCTTACGTCTCTTCAGGTCCGCATGGTGGTGATGGACCTGCTCACCAGTCCTTGGAATCCCTGTGGCACTGGTGAGATCATGAGCCAACCGGTCCCATGCCTCAGCCCTATATGCTCCCCACAGGACCTGGCCCTGCATAAGTTGGGCCTCATGATTGTGGACTAGGAGCCAGACCATGTATCTGGACTCCTCAACGCCCCACCTCTGTGCTCGAAAGCAACTACCCTCACCTACTCCTGACATTATGGCTGCAAGTTAGTTCTACAATCATTTATGCTGTGTATTCCCGCTTATGGGGCTTATATATGCCGTTTTTCCCGCACTTATCTGTGATTGGCCATTTTGGAATTGTATCAACTTCACAAAACCTGCTTTGTCATGCTCCACGTTGTATTCATTCCTATATATTTGCTATTACTGCATTTCTAGGTACAGCTTTCATGGCTTAGTGGTTCAGTACCTTGACTATGGTGCATGGTATCCTGGGTTCGAACCTGGCCACTGCTTTTATGACTGTCTAGACAGGCTAGGGGGTGTGTCTGTGTAAAGGCAGTTTTGATACAGCTTGCTCAACGTTGCCCGTCGGTTAGCTTGTTGGCGCGGTGCGCAGCTCCGCGCAAACGGGGTACGCTGGTTTACCCTTCATTTGGCTGTTAGCACGCATATTACGCTCAGCTCAGCTAGGAGCACACAGTTTCAGCATGTTAAACCACTGCTCATCTACGGGCACTCATTTTACACCTGTTAAACCACTGCTCACCTACGGGCAGATGCACTCACCTTGTTAAACTGTAGCTCAGCTATAGGCACATCTGGCATTTTTTATTATTTTGTTATCTCACATTTCTTCAAAATAAATGGACTATTTCATTACATTTTACATAAAATAGAATTTTATATGTGTACATATTTGTCAGGGATTTGTTTTGTGCTTATTTTACTAAAAATAAAAATTGATGTTGTGGGGGCTCGAACCATGACTGCCTGCTCTTCAGCCGACGTCTCTACTGCTACGCTATTGCTTCTTGGCTTACTTTGCATATTTAGTTCTTATATGCTTTTCCACTGACTGCTAACTGTGGCTAAGCTACGGGCATGCCCGCGCAAACGAGCGCACTCACGAGCAAACATCTTTACGATTTAAATAAAATATATAACATGTTCATTTATATATTTTATGTTCATAGTCTGTGGGGCATGTGTTGTGTTCTGTTTATTCACATTTCCATGGCCTCTGTCGTGGGTGTTTACTTTGGGCACTTTTACTCTTCTGGGGGCGTTTCCGCTTGCAGGGCTCGGCCTACGGACACGCCCCTTACTGTCTTCCACGGACCGTGTTAGCCTTAGGTGTGATTCTGCATGCCCTCATGCATATGCATGGCATGCTAACGTCACACCGTTTAACTGCAGCCTCCGTGTAAGCCTTGTATCTCTTACACGGAGGCTTCGTGAATCCTGCCCATAGTTAAGCATGCCACAAAATTGGAAGATTTGGGTGGGTAAGGAAAAGGGAATATGGAGAGAAAGAGAGAGAAAGAGAGAACATTACACTTAGTAGACCAACTGTAAGAGTAGTGTATAGAAATCAGTCTACAGTTTTCTGAAAAAAGGGAGAAAAAAGAGAATGCGGAAAGCCGATGATGAAGTGAGAGGTAGTAATCAGGAGACAGTGAAGTGAGGGCAATCAAATGCACAGATATTTTAAAAGTTGCATTAAAGTTTTGGGGAAAAAAAGTAAATATAGTTAAGGGTTGATATAGCTTAGTTGTAGAGGGGAGGAGAGAAAGGTAGACAAAAAGACAGTGAAAAATTAAGTAAACAGTATCATGGGTGCAGAAGAAGAAGACTGTGTACAAGTGAAGTAATGAAGTTTAGCCCTTTAGAGAAAGAAACCGGCTATTTTACAAATTTAAATAGTGAAAAGTACATATTTATAGGTGTAGTATAGCTGAGAGTGGTACATGAGCAGGAGTCTATAAGGAGTTGTCTTAAGTCTGTTGCATATCGTCTACTTAGAGGTGATCTCTGCTTAACATACAAGGCCATGTCAAACCCAGAGCTGTTGGACATGCTACACTTAAATAAACCCCAATCCCTCAGAGCCACATGCTCCAGGGATCTAAACCTTGTCATCACAATAAACAAAACATGCTGGAGGGATAGGTTCCTGACCCAGAGACTCCCCAGACTCTGGAATAGACTGCCCATACATGTCAAGCAGAGCACCTCCTTGGCCCTCTTCAAAAGGAACCTTGATGATTGGATGGGAGAAAGGAAATTCAGCTCAGGGATCACGTCTAGACAGGGGTCTAGGGAAGTAAAGAGTGTGGGAAGAAATAGCCAGGTAATTGTTATGGCTAGGCTTGTATAGGCCCTAGGGCCGATAGCCTAGTCCCAACCTATGAACCTATAAACCTATGAACCTATGAAGGATTTAGTGGTTTTTAGTGTCTAATGTCATCATCATCAACCCACTTTTTCCCATTTTCTACATGGGGTTTGGGTATTGTGTCAGTTGTTGCCATCTCTGTCGATTCAGTGCCAGTCTCCTACCTTCTTTGACAGTCATGCCTGGCTGTTGCAAGTCTTCTCTCACATAGTCTACCTGTCTCTTTGCTGGATGCCCTCATTTCCTCTTGCCTTCTCCTTGTCTGTCCCAAAATCTTCTTCGCCTGATTGTCTTCTACTTTTCTACACATGTGCTCAAACCAATCTAATCTAGTCACTATGACTTTCTATGCAATTGGAGCTGCAGTACTTTGGCTTCATCCCTAATATCCTCATTTCTTTGTCTGTCTTATGGTGTGCATTCTGCCATGCGTTTCAGGCATGTCATTTTCATCACCTCTAACTTCCTCAACTGAACTGCCTTTACTGCCCAGGTTTTTGTACAGTAAAGCAGTACCAGTCACACCACTGTTTTGTACACCTTACTTTTTCAACTTCGTTGGCATTTTTCTGTTATGCACAACCCCCAGTGCTCTGTGTCAGATTGCCACAACCCCTCAGATTCTATCTTTGACCTCCTCAATTAGATTTCTTTTCTCTGCAATTAATTCCCCCAGAAATATTTGAAGCTGTTAACCTCTTCCAGTATTTTTCCTTCCATCTCAGTTCTCAGCTTCTTCTAATTTCTCTCATTTGCTGCCATTACAACTATTGTATCTGTACACAGTTCCATTCCATGTGCCTTCATTTGTGCATTCCATTCTCCTATTGTGTGCTGAAGTTCTTGCTCAGAGTCTGCCTGTAATGTTACATCATCTGCATAAAGCAACTTTGCTGATGTGTCCCTCTGACCTATTTGCTAATGTAGTCCTTCACTGGTATGAACAGTGTGAACAGATTAGACACTGTCATCTGTGCTAGCATGTCTGGCTGAAGTTTAGCACATAATTTCAGATTAACCTGTGTACTATATGCCAGCATGACTAACTATGACATTGTAAATAAGTTCTTACATGTCGATTAATACTCTGTTTGTACAGGGTGTTTAAAGAGTTGAACAGTGTTCTGTTACATATTTAACTGCTCGTGTTTCTGCAGGATTTTCTAAATGCAGGCTGTCTCAGAGTCATCTGATCTACAGATAATATCATCATAATGTGTTGAGATGCTCTGTGGGAAAAGAATAAGCAGACACAGAAGCCGTAAAGGTCAGGAAACTTTTTTCTCAGTACAGAGAGAGGGATGACTTTGATAGTCTTATTCATATATTTGAGAGGCTATGTAGACAGTACAATGTTGACAGTGAACTCTGGATTCAGTTTCTGACTCCCTTACACCATGGCAAAGCTGTTCAAGCCATGTCAAAATTTTCTGATGTAAATTGTTTGAATTATGATAAAGTAAAAAAAAAAGTCTTCTTAATTGTTTTAAACTAACACCTGAAGTTTATAGAAAAAAGTTTCATGAACACAGATGCAAAGCAGATGCAGGTGTACATGATTATATTGCTGATTTAAGTACATACTTCCACAGATGGGTGAGTGGGTGTCAGGTCAGCACTTTTGAAGGGCTGGCAGACCTTTTGGTTCAGGAACAAGCTCTCAGTACTTTGTCTGATGACATGAGAATCTGGTTGGCAGACTGAGAGTGTAACTCTTCGGAAGTGTTGAGGAGAAAAGGGGATGTCTACTTAGCAAGCAGAGTACCAATGTATAAGAAAGGGATACCCAGTACTGCACATGGACATAAGGGAACCCATGGGGGGGCAGACTAAACCACTCCAACACAGTACACCAGTAACAGGGGAAACTACTAGTCCAAGTACACGGTTAGGGATTAGATGTTTCAAATGTAACCAGAGGGGCCACATAGCAGCCAAATGTCCATCAAGGCAAGGTGAGAAATAAAAGGTGAGGGAGACAGCAAGTGGCGATGACAAACTGCCAGTGGTAAGTTGTTTGGAAACAACAGGGGTGCCAAACTATCACCAAAATCTATATCATATCTTAGTAGATGGTAAACAGGTAACTGCTAAGCGAGACACATTTTCTAATATAACCATTTTGAGGCCTGCAATAGCTAAAGAAGAACAGTACTTGCTTGAACAGTCCACGCCAGTCAGAGCTTTGGAGGGACCCCATTCTAAATACCTTTGGCTAGGATTCATCCTGACTTGGAGGGTGGAAGAGGACACAAGCAGATAGGTGTGTTTGAGGATATTCCTGCAGATGTCCTGTTAGGGAATGACTTTGATGATGCAGTACCTTGTATGCACACAGTGACACACAGTCAGGCTTGGAGACAGGTATGTAGGTCCAGTAGCCTGGGGGAGATCCAGACAGATCTCATACCTGAAGCTGGGACTGGTGTGGTGGGTGTTTCAGAGAAGGAGCTACCCTATAGCAGTAAGTTTGAAAGTTTCCACAGCTGCTGATAGATACTGATGTTCCCTTGGACACAGTGACTGCAAGGACAGAGGTGAGTCATAGTATCCAGATTGTCAATTAGGCACAGCTGTTGGAAGTTACTAGGCTTCCTGTAGAAGGGGAGAGGGGAAGGGTCACAAAGGTAGAGTTGAGACAGGCTCAACTTATGTACCCTACGTTACAAAGGTTGAGGGAGGTGGCTAAGGAGGCACCTGAGGTTAAAGGAAGAGGGGAGTCTGTACACTGGTTTGTTGTATACACAGTGGATTCCTGAAGGTGGGCTAGAAAGTGAAGTAATACAGCAGTTGGTAGTGCCTAGACCTTACCATCTGCCACTTGTGGTGCTGCGGTAGCATTGTCGCCTCACAGTATGACATCCTTTTCGATTCTCAGCTAGAGCGTCTTCTGTGTGGAGACATGCGTGAATGGGCGTACCTTCGTTGAAGGTTGTGCATCAGAGCTGGCAACAAAATCTACTGCCAATCATAGCGGACCGGAGTTCCGCTGTGGCTACCCCTAACTGGGAAAAGCCGAAAGACACAAACAAACATGACATCCCTTTCCAGGTTATATGGGTATAAAATGTACTAAAAGACATGCATGCAGAATTTTTATTGGTCTGGTATTGCAAAGGATGTGGTAAGATATTGTAGGACTTGTGAACAGTACCAAAAGGTTGGCAAGACAGGAGACAAGGTTAAGGCTCTGTTAATGCCTTTGCCTGTTATTGAAGAGCCTTTTCAGAGGGTGGTCATGAATATTGCGGGACTCTTGAGTATTCCAAGTTGTACAAGGAAGAAATATATCTGGTGGTAGTCAATTATGCTACCAGATACCATAAGGTGGTAGCTCTGTTGCCTATTGAGTCAGAGAAGGTGGCAAATGCTTTGCTAGAAATTTTCAGCAGCGTAGGTTTTCCAAGGAAGATACTGATTGACCGAGGAGCCAACTTCATGTCAGACCTGCTGATTTGTCAATGGAAGCATTGTGGTGTGAAACATTTAAAGACCACCCCCATCATCCCCAGACTAGTGGTATTGTGGAGAGGATAAACTCTACATTAAAGACTATGCTACGGGCATTTGCAGACAGTTTAAAAGGGCAAAGTTAACCATTAAACCCAGTAAGTGTCAGGTAGGTATGACAGATGTCACTTACTTAGGACGCAGAGTAGGGAATGGTAAGATTGGGCCAGAACCTGTCAAAGTGGAAGCTATTTAAGCATGGAACATTCCTGTTACTAAAAAGCAAGTGAGAGCATTTCTAGGGACAGTGGGGTATTATAGAAAATGTGTGCCCAATTATAGTATAATAGCTGCACCCCTTATGACCAAAGTAGGTAAAATAAACCGGATAAGGTAGTGTGGACCACAGATTGTGAGCAGACATTCCAAAAACGTAAAAAGATTTTGGGAGGACCCGCTGTGTTAGCCAGCCCAGATTACAGCAAATAATTTGTTGTGCAGGTAGATGCTTCAAATTATGGGGTGGGGGCTGTATTTAGCCAAGTTTCCTCAGAAGGAGACGAGTACCCAGTGGTATATCTTAGCCGTAGACTTCAACCTAGAGAAGAATGTTATGCAGCTGTGGAGGAAGAATGTCTAGCCATAGTATGGGCATAGCAGAAGCTTCAGCCCTATCTTTATGGAAGAAAATTCACTGTACTCACAAATCATAACCCTTTGACATGGCTAAATAGAGTCAGTGAGCAAAATGCCAAGTTACTGAGGTGGAGTTTAGGGTTGCGAGCATATGACATGGCAATACAACACCACAGTGGGGTTTATAATGCCAGTACAGATGGATTGTCCAGAAGAGAAGTGGGTTGATGTATTCCCAGGCAGACCCATTTTTCTCAAGCATTATTTTTCAAGGGCCACTTGAAAATCATGCTTGAGTCATGGGTGGGAATGTGAAGAGATTAGACACTGTCATCTGTGCTAGCATGTCTGGCAGCACTTTTGTACATAATTTCAGATTACCCTGAGAATTATATGCCAGCATGACTAGCTATGATATTGTAAATTTGATTAATACTCTGTACAGGATGTTTAAAAGAGTTGAACAGTATTCTTTTACATGTCTAACTGCACATATTTGTGCAGGATATTCGAAATACAGGCTGCCTCAGTCAGCTGATCTACAGATAAGAATATTTTCAGATGCTCTGTGTTTACTGTCAGAGACTGAAAGACAGGAAATAACTTTAAAAGAACAGCTGTTTGTTGATTTTCAAAGAGTGAAATGATCAGAACTGGAACACTTAAGGCAGTTAACCTAGCTTATAAAGAGCCTTTTGAAGACAGTTTGAACAGTTGAATTCACTTCACAGTGCAGATGAGTTGAGTTGAGTTCAGTTTAGTTCAGTTCAAAGTTGTAACAAATAGTAAAAGGAGAAAACACTGCAAGGCAGGCCAGGATAAACACAGACGTAATTCCACTGAGTGAAATGCCTTTAATGAATGTCCACAGAATAAAAAATACTTAAGGATTAAGTGCTTTCATCCGCATATCTGCAGGCTTCATCAGAATCTAATACACATTTCAAACCTCCCTCTTAAATACTAACAATGTCCAACAAAAATCACATCACATGATAAAAACCATAAAATAGTTCATAATTGTGTTCGCAGTTGCGTTATTATTCTGAGCAGTGCAATAGTTGATGCCCAAAGGACTCACCAAGAACTGTAAGCTTGCCTTTCCTCTGTTGTAATATTTACTTTAGATCACGGACAGTGTTCTTCAGTTAGATAGGAAATTATAGCTAATTAGTCAGAATTTTTCAAAATGTTGGATTTGTATCCTTCAGTATAAATTTAATTTCCTGGTGACTGAATTCTGTTTGTTTAATGAAATTACTGTTTTACATTTTTAATAATTTTGCTTATTATTAAATCTTTTTATTATCTTAAATTGTGGCTGGTCAGTTAGTGTATTCTTTAGTGATTTGAGAGTGCTTATACCTGTTTTGATAATTCCAGGACCACTCCGATAGCCTGGCTATTTTATGTCATATGCTACCATTTATTTTGATATCTAATTGTAATAATTGGACACCCCTTTGAAGAAGCATATATATGCTCTGACTGGTGGCATAATTTTACTGTATCATTTGGGAGAAGGGGCATAGCTGGAAATCTGTGTCAGGCTTTCCTAGAAGTGTTTGGATGTGAAAGATTCAATTTATTGAAGTGTGAGTGCATCAGATGTCTTAAACTGGGTCACATTGCTCTGAAGTGTGTAATATGGAGTTACATTAGGGGTGGAGAGAAGTGAACAGTCCAGTCCCAAGATATAGAACATGTTCCTGTTGTGCTCTTAGGGGAAAATTGTGAAATATTAATCTTGTTTAAGTGATTGTCTCACATTGGGAACATCAGTGAGGACTGAAGCTCCTTAGTTACTGACCCAGGATAGTAGGGGATGTCACATGTTGGTAGCAGTTTGGTGAGATATTAACTGGATGTCACAAACAGCATTAATCTCAGAGCTGAACCCTGATGCACATCCACTCCCACTAGGAACCCATCTGTGAGTCCAAACACTGTTCATATTTAGTCATTGGTTCTTGTACATAGCCTGCACTAGTTCCACCAACATTTCTGGGACTTCAAACCACCATAGAACTGCTCACATCAGCTTTCTTGAGACCTTGTCATATGCTTTTCTCAAAGTCTAGGAATGCCCAGTTGGGTGTCTTTCCTCATCTTTAGTTTCTTCTCATCTATCTGTCTCACTGCAAACATTGGATTGATCAAGCTGCATACAGGTCTGAATCCAAACCGCTCATCTCCCATCTTACTTTCTACTACTCTGCGTATTCATTTATCAAGCAATCTCTCCAGAACTTTCATGCAGTGTGATAGGAGTTTGATACCTCTATACTGCCCCCAGTTGCAAATGTCCCCTTTCTTTGTGTACACTGTCACAAGTATGCTTATTCTTCAGTCACCTGGAATATGCCTTGCTCTCATTTTTGCTATGAGCACCCTCAGGAACCATTTCTACCTTATCTTATTCAACACCTTTATCATATCTTTACCATATCTTCTGTGACTTCATCTGAGCCTGATGCTTTACCTGGCTTAATTTTCCTTAGTGCTGTTCCTATTTCTTTTATGGTGGACTCCTCCTCTTCTTACATCATAGGTTGGGTCTGCGGAAGTGCAGTTTCTATGGGGTTTTCTTTATTCAGAAGCTGCTGGAAGTACTCCTTCCATCTGTCTTTGATGTCCTGTGGACTGATAAGCAGATCATTGCTGGCATCTCTTATGAAGAGTATCTGACAACATTCTTTATCTTTCTTTGTCTTGTAACCTGATGGTTTCTTTGTTCCATCTACTGAGTCACTTTTCAGAATTTGGTACAGTGCCGCTAATGCCTTGTTTGCTATTGCAGCTCCTCTCTTCACCTGTTTGTTAGCCAGCCTGTATTCCTTCCTAGCCTGGTCTGTCTTTTCTATCTTCCACTTTTTCCTGCACTCCTTCTTTCTTTTGATGACTTCCCAGACTTCTGTATTCCACCACCAGGTTTCCTTATGTACATTATTTCCATCCCTGGCTCGGCCACATATCTGTTCTGTAGCCCTCACACATGCGGTTCTGAGGTGCTGCTATTCTTTTTCAGCTCCATCTATTTCCTATTCTTCTTGAGGTGAGAGACACCTGAGTTATTCCTTTGACTGTTGTGCTTTCTCTCCCGTCAACTTTCAGGTCTTCAGCCTAGTCTCAATTGGTTAACCTTAGAGCTTTCTCTGACTACTACTTGAGTCTGATTGTTGCAACCAGTAGTTTATGTTGTGAGCTGACTGTTTCACTGGAAATGACTTTGCAATTGTTGATTCTACCCAAGTGCCCTTTCCTACTAGGAGGAAGTTTACCCGAGTTGCATGTTGCCCATTCTTGTATGTGATCTAGTGACTACCTCTCTTACTGAACCATGTGTTGGTCCTTATCAAGCCATTTGCCATGGAGAAGTCTGGAATGGCATCTCCTTCTTTATTCATGTTGCTTCTCCCATGTGGACCCAGGCAGTCCTCACATCCTGTTCTGTCAGTCCTGATATGTGCATTCAGGTCACCCATTGTTTGCACCAATTTTTGTTGTCCAGCTTTATCTAGTAGCTCATACAACTGCAGTCTGAATGCACTCTTTTCCTTACTATCAAAACCCCACTGTGGAGCATAGGCTGAGATTATGAATACATTATCAAAACCCTGCTTTGGTGCATAGGCTGATATTATGAATACTGCCCTATCTTCATACTGTAATCTGATTGCCATGCATCTATCACTAATTCTGATGATGTCCCTGTCTTCTGAAGCCTCTACCCCCCCCCCCCCACAATTGCCACACCACTTCTAGCCTGTCCTCATCCTCCTGAGTAATAGACTCTGGATCTCAAGCTAAATGGGTTTGCTGCACTCCTCTTACATCTTGTCTCCGGATACAGAGGATATTCAGTATCCTCCTTGCCAACATGTTACCCACTTCCCAGCTGTGTCCTGTCAGGGGAACCTACATTGAGTGTAGCAATTCTAAGTTCAGGCTTAGCAGGTTGATTGATTTTGTGTCCAGCTTTTGCTTAACTGTGCTATCCCAGGTAAGTTAAGATGGATAAATGGACACTAGCTGGCTAGTAACATATTGACCCTAGGCAGTTGGGCTTTATATTGGGAACACACTGCCCACTATGGGCAGATACACCCCTGCCACCATAAGCATGGGTCCCTGGCATAGGTTACAAGTAGGCCAGGTCCTCAACTGACTTATCACTGGCAAATACCCATGCCTATTTGCCTAAATTATTCAACATGACCAAATCACCTAGAGCCATATTTTACACCATCAAGTGGGTAGCCCTGCCATGGCACACAGTCTGTAATCTGTGTTCTCTTATCTTGAGGATACTCTGCACAACAGTAGATGCCCAAAGTGGTTTATCTTTTTAAATCTTCCCCCTATATGGCACCATCTAAAGTCTGTGCTGTTGCCCACAACTATTTTCTTGGTCGACCTTGAGATAGAAACACTCAGCATGTTTTGGGGAGGTGGGAAGAAGTCCACAGAAACATAGGGAGAACATGAATACTCCATTGTCCAAAATTCAAGCTTGAACCTTGCACCTGGAAGGGGAAGACCTTAACCACTACACTAACTGGTCTTTATGCTATATGCTTTCAATAGTTTGTCTATACAAAGAAAATATTTTTCAGATGTTGCCACAAGAATATCTTCACAGCCCTGATGTATCTCATGGACAAGTAGTCCAGAATCTGGTTCAGCAGTTTCCTTTTGAAGACTACACTAAAGACTTAATGTTAACTGAAACTGAACAGGCCATGAGATAAAAAGTGCCAAAACTGATATCTGCATCAGAGAGGCTGGACAATCAGCCTAGGTAAAGTGCAAGGCCTTGCTGAAGAAATGAAGTAATTTGGCATGATGTTGGTTATTCCTGAAAAAAGACTACTTTAGAAAGTTACTGAATCAATAAATTACTGAAACAGCTTAAGCCAAAGAAATGTCTAGTCATTTACTGAGTCAATGGACCATTTGGTACTCCTAAATACACTGAAAAGGCTTCAAAAAGCAACATTTACTTAAGAAGCTCAGCAAAAGGTGGCATTCAAGAGTGTCAAGAGAAGCTCTTCTTAAAATTCAAAGCCTGTGACCTCAATTATTTGGGGCACCATTGAAGATACAGATACCTGTATGCAATGGAGTGACTTTATGGAACCAGTGGTAGAGACAGTAGGGAAGACTAACAGAAACAGCACTGCAGAATTCACTTTAAGCTGGAATTGATGTCTGCCCACTGGAGTCTGGCAGATATTTGGACACAAAAAGATAAAAAGATAAAACACCAGCAGTTGCACAAGCCCAGCTGTCCACTGCTGGATGGGTCAAATATAGTACCAAAGAGCTTCAACTTGGAGTAATGCAGAATCAAGCATTAATGAAAAAGAAAACATAGCTGCAAATAAGTGCTGGTTTACAGAAGAAATATATTTTAAATATTCAAGAGGTTCTGAAAAGACTGGTAACTTCTGATGACCCTGTAGAAAAAAAGACACTTATACATCCGGAAGAATCACTTTATTAGAAAATGATCTTCTATGAAAGCATACAAAAAAGCAAAAAAGATAATGTATGGTTCACAGATTATTTTGGATCAGTTGATAAAGGTAAGTGTGCATCTATATTTTGTTTGCCACAACTTTCATCTTTCAAATGTGGCCATCCTATTCCACCATTGTACAGGGGATCGAGGTAGTTTGATGAACCTGTGGCTATGAAAATTATCATGTGATCTGTGTAAGCAAATGAAGAGGTCTTCATCTGCACTGAGAGCTGAGCAGTGTTCAAAGGCCTTGTTGCCTGGCTCCCAGGCTGAACACAACACACTGTACAATTCGTGGAAAACCTCTGTGAAGAGGAATCACCTAATGAGAAATAATCTCTACCAAGTGGAGCCAAGACAAAAATAACTATCAGATATATGGATGGTCACACTACACTGAGCAATGATGACAGAAAAAAATGTCAGCTAAATGATAAGCAGAAGAGACTGCAAGAGAGTTATAAATCAGGTATTATATAGCTTGCAAGGTTGATTCAAGACATTGTTGACTTTCAGATACTGGCAATACTGGCAAAGACATTAGCCACCCCTATTGTGCCTTTTTTAGGCAGTGTCAAAATAACCAACCTCCCAACCTAACAATATCGTCTCTAGATAAACTTGGGGTATTGCTGCTTAATGCTAGGAGTCTAAACAAGAAACTGCACTCCCTGGAAGCACTCCTCTGATTGGAAGATGCTAATGTTTGTGCAGTCACTGAAACATGGTTCAAAGGCAAGGAAAGCACCCTGGCCATGTAGGCCTACATTGCCTTCCATACTTTCAGAATACAAACTAAGCATGAAAGAACCAAAGGAGGAGGTGTATCAATCTTCATTAAGGATAAGTACTCCTAGAGACTGGTCAAACAGTATGACTCTCTTAAGCTACTCCAAGTCCAATTAATAATAGGCAAAAACCCCACATCATAGCTAGCTATAGGTCCCCCACCATGAAATCATTTGCCATACAGTCCAACACCTTACTCATAGGTGATTTTAATAATCCTAGCATTGACTGGGAAACATACAACCACAAACATGCTGGATCAGAGGTTCTTGGACTTGGTCAGTGCAAATGCTCTGGAACAGCTGGTCAACACACCCACAAGAGGCTCAAATGTCCTGGACATAGTACTCATTAACATAGGAGAGCATTGCACCCCCCTCCTCTCAGTGTGATGCCCTCTCTGGTAAGATTGGATCATAAATCAGTCTCATTTGATTTAATTACAGGACCAGATACCCCATCAAGCTCAAAAATGCTTAAGAATGTTTTCAAAGACAAATTGCCTCCCACTAAGTGATGGTATAAGAAGTTTCAAAACACCCTTGAACACAGATAACACATACTCCTACGCAGCGGTCTACACCAATACCCTGTATAACCATTTCAACAGTTGTATAGAATCAGATGTACCTGACAAGATTAAAATCCAGTTTTACCAAAAAAACAAGCCACCCTGGTGGACTTCTAGTATAAACAGACTATATAATAGCTCAGTTTACAGGAGCTGCTCTAGTATTGCTGTGCTCTTCCTGATCTCTGAAGTGAATCCAAATGAAATCCAAGGCATCCTTTGAAATCTACAGAAAAATAAATATATATGATGTTGTCAATCTTCATTCATTCTTGATGAATGGGACTTGGTTCTGACTCCTCAGAACTGGCTCAGACTTTATACAGCTCATGCCAGCCAAAAACGTTTGAGCTATGAATCTACCCATAATGCCCCTCTTTCCATTACCTCAGATCTCATTTGCCACTCTGATAACAAGACGCATCAGTCAATACTTTCCAGCCAAGTGCTTTTAGTATCTCTTTATACCTTTATATTCCATCAAACAATCAATATTTTTATAGTACATTTTTCTTCCTATTGTACCCTTTGAGTGTATGTATATAATCTTTCCTCTACCCATTTTACCTAACGGTATTCTACATTACCATCATTGGTAACTTGTTACCCTTTTCGCCTTTTATCTCTTAGGTAATCTCTTTGATACCATCGGTGGTATCTCCCTCTTTTCTCTACCTATCATAGGTATTTTTTCCTACTATTGTTGGTAGGTTTCTTTCTTTCATTCTCTCTGTTAAGAGTGTGTGTGTGTGTGTGTGTGTGTGTGTGTGTGTGTGTGTGTGTGTGTGTGTGTGTGTGTGTGTGTGTGTGTGTGTGTGTGTGTGTGTGTGTGTGTGTGTGTGTGTGTGTGTGATTACTTAAAAATTGTGGAGAAGCAGAAGGACATGTCAGGCTTCAAACAGTGTCAAGATTGTGGAAGAAAGATTCCCAATTCAGTTGGGCATCTTTTGTGTGTATATTGTTTGGGACCACCCCACTTAGAAACTGTGTGTAAGATCTGCTAAGGTTTCAGTGCTCAAACTTTGGCAGAATGGTGAAATAAGCTGATTTTAAAAGGATTGTTGAAATTCTCCTTTGACAAAGCCCTCTCTAAGCCAGAATCTTCCAAATCACAACCAAAAAAGACAAGCCACTCAGTGCCGATCTCACCATCGGCACCAGACTCCAAATCTCATAAGTTTCCAGTTCCATCTATGTCTTCGGAACTGAGGAGTAAAATTCCCAAACTGATTGTAAAAAAAACGCTGGTACCAACAGTTAAGTCCCCATCGGTACCAATGATTTCTACACCGATCTTGACTACCTCAGCACTGAGAGTCTCCTCAGTGCTGACCTTGACAGTCTCAGTACAGACAACCTCATTGACACCAGCATAATTGACTTCCCACTTGGTTCCGACTTCTACATCTGCTCCACAGCATACAGTGCTAAAGTTTGAAGCATTTGTACCTCCCAGAACAAGGTATTCTCCTTCTGTAGATTCATTTTTGGGTCAACTCCCCAGTCCTTTTGTGGATAGGCCAGAGTCTCCCTCGGGAATGTAGGTCCATTCAACCAGAAGTCTTTCCAAAGAGGACATGGTGAGAGTGGTGGATCAGCTTTTGGTGGCCATGGGTCTTCC
The DNA here is from genome assembly GCF_019279795.1 of Protopterus annectens. Lineage (NCBI taxonomy): Eukaryota > Metazoa > Chordata > Ceratodontiformes > Protopteridae > Protopterus > Protopterus annectens. The sequence goes on along the minus strand of NC_056726.1, from coordinate 411,905,013 downwards.
TGCACCCATGCAGACCTCCCTCCTTCCGTCCTGCAGTCTAGGCCTATTCTCCCAGGACTCCTCCGGATTGTCATCCTCTGACCTCCTTTCCAGGTTTGGAACCCACCACTTTCCCCGGTTCCAGTTGTTTTGGTGCCAACAGAAGCTCCTTCTTCAGTTCCAGGGTTAGCACTGATGTTTTTAGCTCCACTGGATCCAATAGACACCCAGGACTGTGGTTTGGCTATCAGTTCGGGGGGCTACAGTATGGTACTGATTGTTTGCTCGGGGTCGTCTTTAGCTCTTGGAACCCTGACAGTTTCTGACCCTCCCCCAGCTCCTGTTTTGGAGGGCAGCCCTTCAGAGCGGGGTGTGACCCCGGTTCTGAGGTTGTCTTCCTTGGTTCTGGGCTCCCATCCCTCTTCAGGGGGACCTGCCTTCCAGATCATGGAGAGAGCTTTAGCCCCTGCAGGCTCTCAGCTAGCCACATCTATGTCAGAGTGACATATATTTGTACTTTCTGGAATGCAGCTGACACCACCTCTTACATTGGGACAGCGGGCACAGAAGCAGCAAGATGTTCCCATTCAGGGCCCCTCTTCTTTGGAGTCCTCCTCAGTGATGCCCTCTGAGAAGCCATCCTGTAAAAAGACTTGCAAGAGGAAGCAGCTAGATTCCTCAAAAGAATCTGTCATGGAAGACATAGATTACAATGAAGGGGAGGGTTCCACCCAGTCACCCTCTGAAGATGTCTCTTTTGGAGACAGCTTAAAAATCTTAAAATAGAAGGGTGATTGGAAGTCCACCAACCTGGCCTCTGTGGAATCTGTGTTCTTGCAGGCTTTTGGTGATCACCCATCTGCTTCCTGGGGACCCCCACCCACTGATGACTTTGTTAAGCTTATAGCACAGTGGGTGTGGAAGGCTCCTGATTCCACAGAGCTGATTTCTTGGAGGCCATATCAAATTTTAACTGCTCCTGAAGATCAACAACATTGGGGAAAGGGTTTAGCAGTAGATGCCATGGTGGTGGCACCAAATAGGAACTTGCCAAGAAGAGTTTCATTGTCTCGGACAATAGACAGGTTTGAGAAGCAGGTCTTTGTGTCACTGACCTTTACTCTTAGGTCCTTGAATTTCTTGGCACACTTTACTAGACTGCAAAGACATCTTATAAAGGAACTATTGGATACCCTAGCTGGAGCTGTGTCTGGTGAGGTAAGGGATAAGGTTGCCTCTCAGCTTTTCACCCTGGAGTCTATATTGAATTCATCCATGCAGCTCATTGCTCATGCAGCAGCAGAAACAACTAGGGGTTGCCATAAGGCACCACACCTGGATGTGTTTGTGTGACTTTGTGGAACCTTTCAAGTCTTCCTTCACCAATGCTCCTATTAATGGAGCATCCTTGTTTGGCCCTAAAGTCACAGACACACTAGCCAAATGTGAAAAAGATGGAAAGACCCTTTCTGCTGTGGGCATTCATTTTTCTACTCCACAACAATCCTACTCTAGGAATCAGTGGAGTGGAAAAATGTGGTTCAAAAAATCCCAAGGGCCTTTTCAGGACACACATGGTGAATACTCCCCTTGGGGCAGAGGGGGATGTTCTAATGGAAGATGCCCTCCCAGTGGCAGAGGAGGTCCGCATAATCTTGGCTCCACAGATTCTTTCTCCAGACAGCCCTACCAGTGCTCCTGAAATGAGGCCTGATTGCTTACCTATGGAAGCAGTCAGGGGAAGATTTTCATTGCACCAAACAGCCTGGCTAATGATAACTTCGGATACTTGGGTGCAGAGAATTATCACCAGATGTTACAAAATTCCCTTCAATCTCTTTCCAAAGTTCCAAAAAACAGTCCCAGATGTTCCACCCAGTCAGAGGCATCTAGCAGCCATAGACATTCAAAAGCTGCATGAAAAAAGAGTCATCCAAGAAGTCTCACCAGACCAAAAAGGATCCGGATTTTACTCAAGGTTTTTTTTTGTGATACAAAAAGACAGGGAACTGGAGACCAATATTAGATCTCAGCCTTCTGAACAAGTTCATTCAGCAGACAAAATTCCTGATAGTCATGGCTCAGTCTAGCCTTCCCTTTCTGGAGGAGAATGATTGGCTGTGCTCTGTAGATCTTCAGGATGTATATTAACACATAAAGAGGGACAAACACTCCAGAAAATTCCTCTACTTCTAGCTGGGAACCAGTCATTTTTAATTCAGAGTGCTGCCCTTTGATCTCACCACAGCCCCCAGGGTGTTCACCAAATGCATGGCAGCAGTAGACTATGCAGATTCCTAGTGTTTCCATACCTAGATGACTGGCTTCTCACTGCCCCCTCCAGGTATCTACTGCTTCAAGCCACAGACTTCATGTTGAACCTTTCTGAATCTTTGGGCATCTTGATCAACAGAGGAAAATCCCCGTTAACTCCTACACAAGCTCTAGAATTTTAGGTGCATGCCTCAATACAGTTTCTTGTATAGCCTCTCTCCCTCTACACAGGCTACAGAAATTAAAATTGCAGGTACAAATAATAATTTCCATAAACAAGGATCCTGCTCTTCTAGTCCTTCAAGCTCTGGAAACTATGGCAGTGATCATAACCTTAGTGCACCTCACAACGTATCATATGAGGCTGCTTCAATGGCTCTTGGCAGTGCAGTGGTCAATTCTGACACAGCCAATGTCTCACCCAATTCTAATAACAAATTACTACAAGAAGGATCTAGCCTGGTGGATGAAGTCAGAAGAATATTTAGGGGGCCATGCCTTCACTCCCTCTCCGCCCACAGCCATAGTGACTATGGATGCTTCCCAGATTGGGAGGGGGAGTATTATCTGTGAAAGACAGTCCAAGGCACTTGGTCCCCACAAGAGGCCAATTTGCATATCAATGTCATAGAATTGAGGGCAGTGCTTCTAGCGTTGCAAGCCTTTCAGTCTGTCCTTCCTTTGAGGACAGTTGCAATCCATTTGGACAACATGTCAGTAGTCTGGTACAGCAACAAGCAAGGTGGAACCAGATGCTACCTCTTGTGTTGGGAAGCTCTCAGGATTTTGCAATGGGCTATCACTTCTAACCACTTTCTAATAGCAACACATATCCCAGGAAGTTCCAAAGTGATACTGGACAAACTGAGCAGATGCATCCTCCTGCCTCACAAATGGTCTCTCAATCACAAAATAGCAATGAAAATCTTTTGTCTCTGGGGCCAGCCTTGCTGTGATCTTTTTGCCTCCCCAATAAACAACAGCAGCTATTTTACCCAACTTCCCCTGCAGGGGGAGTCCTCGAGAGACACACACCTCCTTGATTGGCACCCAGGTTTACTTTATGCCTTTCTCCCAATTCCACTGATAACCCTATTCTTGAGGAAACCCAAAGGTTGAGAAGCAAAATGATCCTCATTGCACCCTACTGGTCCTGTCATGTCAGATCCCCCTTCCTTTGTCCTCACTTGGTTCAACCATCCTTGGATTCTGGACCTAGTTCCAGACCTGCTGTCTCACCCACAGGGATTGGTGCATCCCAATCTCCACAATCTTAAACTGACATCTTAGTATCTCCAATTCCATTAATTGCCAGGCAAAACAAATTACCTTCCCCAGTACAGAAGATGCTTCTAGCCACTCATAAACCGTCTACCAGGAAACTATATCTTAGCAAATGGAGGAGATTCTCAATCTGTGTCCATACAAATAGTTTAGATCCTTTTTCAGCACTGGTTGCCAAGGTCTTAGAATTTCTGGCTTCACTTTTTGAAATAGGGGATTCTGCTTCCACCATTAAAGTCCAATTAGTAGCCATTTCAAATTTTCACAATGGGTTTGATGATCATACCTTGATTTCCCATCATTTATGTAAAACCTTTCTCAAGGACCCTATACATCTAAAGCATCCAGTCAAGAATCCTATGTAGCTCCATGGGATTTGACCTTAGTACTGCAATCTCTAATTCTACAACCCTTTGAGCCAGCAACTACTTGTGATTTAAAATTCCTGTCATGGAAAACTCTTTTTCTGGTGGCCATCATTTCTGCCAGGAGGATTTCTGAATTGCAGGCTTTATGTATGAAACACCCTTATATAATTTTTCACAAGGATAGGGTGTTCTTAAGAATCAGTCTGTCTTTTCTACCTAAAGTGGTTTCAGAATCTAATATTAACCAGGCTATAGACTTGCCCATCTTCTTTCCAGAATTTTCGAAAAAAGGTGAATACTGCTTGCATCTGCTAGATGTTCACAGACAGTTACGTTTCTATCTTGACTGAACCAAACAGTCTAGAAATCAGACCAATTATTTGCCCTTTTCAGGTTCTGCTTTGGGTAAACCTGTCTTAAAGGTTACTTTATCAAAATGGCTTAGGTATTGTGTTACCTTTATTTACAATCGTAATAACCGCAAGTTACTTGCTCCTATTAAAGTGCATTCCAGCAGATCTGTATCTACTTCAGCTGTTATTCATTCTAGGGCTACCATGGAAGAAATATGCGCAGCTGCAAAGTGGGCCACTCCCCATTCCTTTATCACTCATTACAAATTGGATATGGTCTCCAAGGGAAGAGAATACTTTGGCTCTACGGTGCTCAGGAATATCCTTCCTTAGGGCCACCCAGAATCTAAAGTAGTTGGGGACTCTGTCCCATTCATCAAGAATGAATGAAGATTGACAACATCAGATAAAGAAGTTATGTCCTTACCATAATGTTACATCTGTGTTGTTGATCTTCATTCATTCTTGGCATCCCACCCTTCTGCCCCCTCCAAAAGGACTTCTGGAGGTTTAGACACTTCTTCTGGGAGGTTTTTAGGGTTTGCCTTAGACAGGGCTTCTGTTTTCCTATACTTTGGCTGCAAACTCGATCTGAGGTAATGGAGAGAGGGACATTATGGGTACAGTCTTAGCTTGAGAGTTTTTGGCTGGTGCGAGCTGTATAATGGCCAAGCTGATTCCGAGGAGTCAGAACCAAGTCCCATTTGTCAAGAATGAATGAAGATCGACAACACAGAAAGAATGTTATGGTAAGAACATAACTTTTTTATTCATTGTACTGCACTTTTAAACTGTGAATTACTGAATTGCCAACTAATTAACTCCTTTTTAGCCATTTTAACTGTTTTGCTGTTTTATTGTTTCAACTGTTTGCTGTTTGAGACTGTTTTTCCTGCACTGTGTATTTTCTAGTACTTGTGTATTTTATTAGTATAGGCTAGATTCACATTTGCTGAATCTAGACTGTTTGGCATTATCTGAGCACTAAAACCAGCCACCTTACATTTAGAGGGCCCCCTGCACCCTTGTGGCAGAAGAGTGTAGCAAAGGACCCATCTGAGTTGGCGATTGTTGGAAAAAGGCTCAGTATTGAGCATTTCCATTTTCCAGCCTGTCTGAAAATTGCTTAACTTGTTTTAAAAAAGGGTTATCATGATTGCTATATAATAACCCCTGCATTTGTGTGGGTCTGCCCCTGTTTCAACACAGCTCCACAGAGTTTGGCAACCAGCCATACTATCTTCATCTGAGCAATCTGAGGCAGCTGTTTATGTGTAGTGCACCTTCACGCAGCACAGCATAGTGGAGGTACTCATTGGCAGTTATAGATGAAAAAGCTAAAGTAGATTTATTTTCCCTTAGAAGCTGCCCATGCTCCAGCTGATAAGTCCCTTAAATTGCAATTAGCTGCTCGGAGAGCTGGGCTTTCTACAGCATTTGCCTCTTTAACTGAAATTTCCTAATCCCTAATAGTCTTGTACCCTTGAGAGCCCCAATAGTATAGACCCAGTGTTAAGCTCCTAATTAAACCACATCCTTCCTCATTAAAGTAAGTAAATTTTCATCTAGTAGTATGGTTGGTCCATTCTCCTCCATTTCGTCTGCCAGCTTGATTGAAATGGGTATCCTGAGGCAGTGTAGCAATTGCCTCATGTACACTGACAACCCACTACTCCTAAACCATTCAAGCTCAATTTGTGAGAGATGCATATACACTAAGAATTTGGAATCCTTGCTCTCTCATTCACAGAACAGTGACACTGAACGGGTTGTCAGTCGACATACTACACCTCCTGCATAAACTCTGCTCTCAACACATAAACAATCATATACAGAGATACTCAAAAAAAATTTACCTAAACACCAGAGACCTCTGAAACACAAATATGCTACACCTAATACAGTACCTACAGCACTCAATACACACAAAACCACAAACACAGGTGTGTCTGACCAAACAAGTCCCTAAGGCAAAGCACATCTAAACCAATTTCTTTTGGTCATAGGTGACTGTAGTGAGACACACAGATGTCCCCATTCACCAGGCTGGACAAGAAGAAGGTTACAGACAGCTGTATGTCAGGTGCCAGGATTTTCCAGATCACACACACACTCAAGTCTCTCCACAACAAGTGCCATTATGACTCTATCATAGTTCATGTTGGTGTGAATGATTTGAGATGTACCTCACTGGACTATATGAAGAGAGACATAACTGAGCTCTCTGAATATGTGTCGCAGGCAGGTATGTCCCTAGCCTTGAACCACATAGTACCTTCACCTAAGATGATACCACAATATAACAAAAATGATTGACTGCAACAATTGGCTTAGTTCCTGGTGTCATTCTAAGTGGATCCAGTATCTGTCAGCCTGGGATGATGGCAGATAGACCACACTGCTTTGCCAGAGATGGTCTGTATCTGTCACCTCTGGGATTTTAGTTACTGGCTAAGGGTCTTACCTCCTTCATAGTGCCTTTTAGGTAATGCCACAACAACAAAATTCCCGAAGTAAAAATGTCTTCAAAAAGCAACCTCAAGCTTATGCTGTTAAATGCTAGGAGTCTAAACCTAAAACTGCACTCAATGGAAGCAGCCTTCACCTTAGAAGATGCAGACATCTGTGCAGTTACAGAGACTTGGATTAAGGCCATGGAAAGCACCCCAGCCATACTGGGTTTTAATACCTTCCACACATTCAGACCACAAACTGAAAGTGTGAGAACTAAAGGAGGTGGAGTATCAATATTCACCAAAAATAAATATACCACTAGATTGGCTAAACAAAATGATTCCCTTGAACTAATCCAGGTCCAATTGTCTGTAGGTAAGACCCCTCTCCAAGTTATTGCCAGTTATAGGATCCCCTCCATGAACTAGGATATCCACACTGCATACTTAGATCTACCTGATTCACTCAAGATACACCCAGACACGTTGGTTTTAGGTGACTTTAATTACCCATCCATAGACTGGGTAAATTATGTGTACTAACACACTTGCCAAAAGGATCTTCGATTTCATCAGCTCCAATGCCCGGGACCAGTTGGCTGACACCCCCACAAGGGACCCACACATTCTGAATTTAGTGCTCACTAACATGGGTGATCATTGTACCATCTCATGTGTGCGGCCCTACCTAGTGAGATCTGATCACAAATCAATCTCATTAGGAGTAACAATAACATCTGCCCCCCACCCCCACATTTAGCAGCATCTAGACTAAAAAAATTCTCCAAAGCCAATTACAATCTAATACGCAACAGCATTAATAGCTTCATAGCCCCTGCCTCACTGATGGCATGGACACCTACACTGGGATTTACACCAATGCCTTGTATAAGGATCTATACAAATAGTTTCATAGTTTCATAGTATAGTACTAGGCTATCTGCCCTGGGGCATTTGTAAGCCTAGCCATAGTGATGTGGCTTTTGCCACCCAATGAAATGGTACAAAAAATGTACAGAATAAATTTAGAATACTGTGCCTCTGTCTAGTAGTGACACAATGAAGGTCCCCTTATATAATAGAATTAGTTTACTGTGCCCCTGTCTAGCAGTGACACAGATGTGACCCCTGGGGTAAACTTACGATCTCCCATCCACTCATCAAGATTTCTCTTGAAGAGAGTCAGTGAGGGGCTCTGCCTAATATGAACTGGGATCTTGTTCCAAAGCATGGGAAGCCTCTGGGTTATGAATCTATCCCTCCAGCATGTCCTATTCATACTTGTGCCGAGGTTTAAGTCTTTAGCTCTCGTGGTCCTGATGGATTTGGATTTTTTGAGGTGGAGCATGTCCATCAGATCCTGATTGGACATGGCCTTGTACGTCAGGCAGGGATCACCTCTGAGCAGGCGGTATGCTACTGAATAGAGCTGAAGTTTCTTTAGTCTGGCAGAATAAGACATATGTTGGAGACCCTTGATCCTCTTGGTGAGGTACTTTTGTGGTCTCTCCAGCTGTTGCAAATGCCGGGTGAGGTACATACCAAATGGGGCATTGTACTCAATCATGGGTCTGATGAGGGAGGAATATAGGGGTACAATGACATCCTTAGATCTGGATGTGAATCCCTTCATGATGAGGTGTGCAAGGTAGAATGTTTTTCTAACCACTTTGGCAACGTGGGTGTCAAATGAGAGGTCGCTGTCGACTTGGGTCCCTAGGTCTCCGATTACTTTTTCTGTACTCAGTGGGTTGCTGTCTATGTGATAATTTGTGGGTACTTTGTTTTTCCCAAAGGGGATGACTATACATTTTTTGGCATTTAGTTTAAGGCCGTGACTCCGGCACCAGTTGTCCGTTTCTGTGAGGCCTTTTTGTAGGATGTGTGTGTCTGCTGGTGTATCGTCTATGGCGCCTAGTTTGCAGTCATCTGCGAACTTTGTCAGCCACAGCCCTCCCATGTTTGCTTTAACATCTGAGAAATAAATGCCAAACAAGAGGGGTCCCAGGACAGATCCCTGTGGGACACCACTTGTGACTGGCTTTGAGTCTGACATTGCTCCAGCAATTTTAACTTTATGGGTTCTGTCCTTTAGCCAGTTTGCAACCCATCTAGTGACATAAGGGTTTACTTTTAAGCTGTTGAGCTTATCTATGATGCCTGCATGGGGTATTGTGTTGAAGGCCTTAGCCAAGTCCAGGTATGCTGTATGGACTGCTTTGCCCTCATCAATGGCTCTAGTGACTGTTTCGAAAAAGTCAACCAGGTTTAAAAGGCAGGATCTACCTTTTACAAAGCCGAACTGGGTGGGGTCAAGTGTCTGTAGGTCCCCTATGCCTCTTTTTATGAGTTCAATAATGATTCTTTCCATAGCTTTGCAGACCAGGCTGGTTAAGCTTATGGGGCGGTAGTTTCCAGGGTCTGTAGAGGCACCCCCCTTGTGGAGTGGCACCACTGTTGCTGTACGCCAGTGTTCAGGTACATATCCCGAAGTAAGGCTAAGGTTAAATAGCATTTTTATGTGTGGGTTTAGCTCCTCTTGGAGTTCACGTAACACGCAACCCGGGATACCGTCAGGTCCCATTGATGCTGTGTTTTTTTGCTTTATTTAGGGCAGTTCTCACTTGGACATCTGAGATGACAGGGAGATTACATTCAGCTGGGATAAGTATTTCTTCTTTTGGGGGTGAAGGAGGGGAGAAATTTGCACTGAACCTGTCAGCCAGAATGTTGGCAATATGTGTGGGTTCTGTGTATTTTTGTTGTTGTGAACCAACTCTGAGCATATCTGAGGGTTTCCGAGGTTTCTAACATAGCTGAAGAAGGCTTTGTGGTTATCTTTAGTGTCCTTAGCGATTTTTCTCTCAAAGTTGGCCTTGGATGTTTTTATGAGAGAACGTAGTTTTCTGCTAATGTTGATCAGAGATGTCTTCCCTTCATGGGATTTTGCTCTGACATGCAGTAGCTTCCTTATTTTGTTATACAATTTGTTTATGGCTGAGGTCCACCAGACAGGACGCTTACCTTTGGTGGAGAGGGACTTGGATTTGTTTGGGATTGCATGATCCATGCATTCTTGGAGATGTCCATAGAAAGCATTTGTGAAGGATTCGGCATTGTGGGATGTGGTATCCACTGGCACAGTGGGCTTAAAGGATACCATCTCAGTCTTAAGAAGAGTGAAGTCTGCTTTTGAGAGGTTTTTCACTGTGGTCTTTTGTGCTGGGGGTGGAGGTGGGATATGTATATCCAGGGTGATTAGTTTGTGGTCAGATCTCACTAGTGAGGGGTATACTTCCGGTGTGGAGCATTTTGTCCCCATGTTTGTGATGATCAGGTCTAGTATATTATCTCCCCTAGTGGGAGAGGTGACTAGTTGTTCCAGTGCATTTGAATTTATGAATTCCAGGAACCTTTGGGCTAGGGTATTAGGGCTAGAATAATGTACCCAATCTATGTTTGGGTAGTTGAAGTCTCCCAGTATGTTGGTTTTTTGTGATACATTCATATCCTCCAATGTCTTCAGGAAGGCTGAGTGGGGCTCTTGAGATTGGGAGGGTGGTCTGTTACATGCTACTAGTTGTATAGCAGTTTTGCCTATGGTTAGTTGCACCTGTATGGTCTCTGATGCTTCATGTGTTGTTACTAACCTGGAGGTGTGGGTGTCCTTGATGAATATGGACACTCCCCCTCCCTTTGTGGTTCGGCCCAGGTTTTGGGGCCGAAAAGCATGATACGAGGTATAGCCTGGTAGTGCTGGGGTGCTCTCAGGAGCCTTGAACCAGGTTTCAGTTACTGCACAGACGTCGATGTTCTCCATGCTGAGGAGTGCATCAAGTGCCTGCATCTTGAGATTTAGACTTCTGGCGTTGAGCAGCATTACCCTTAGTTTTTTCCATTTTGTTTTCTAAGGAGGTGGGTTTGTCTTTTGAACCTTGCCTAAAAAAGGCACTATGGGGGTGGCAAGAGCCTTAGCCAATATCCGGAAGCCCAGTGGTGACAGGTGTAAGCCATCCCTTGCGAAGCAGTGTGGCTTGTCCAACATGTCATCCCAGGCAGACAGACATTGGATCCCCTTAGAATGACACCAGTACTTGAGCCAATTGTTAAAGCTGATCATCTTGTCTTTGTATTGTGGTATCATTCTTGGTGAGGGCAAGATGCTGCTCAGGGTCAGGGTCATACCTCTATGTCTCTTTTCATGTAGTGCAGGGAGGTACGTCTCAGGTCATTCACACCAGCATGGACAATGACGAAGTCATATTTGTACTTGCTTTGGAGTGACTTGAGTGCGTGTGTTATGTGGCGGATCCTAGCTCCCGATAGACAGCTCACAGTCACCTTCTCCTTGTTCAGCCTGGTCAGCGGGACATCAGTGTGTCTGACTATAGAGTCACCTATTACTAGTGTATCAGGCAAGGTGTTTGGCCTTAAGGGCTGTGATTGGTTGACACACTGATTTATTGAAGTATGTGTTGCATGTGTTTTGTTTTGAGGTGGTGGATTTTTGGATGTCTGCTTTGGGAGCCTCTGTTGTTTTGGTAAGTTTTTTATTAGAGCCTCCGAGTATGTCAACTCAGCCATACCTGATAGGATCAAAACAAGATCTTCAATAAAGAACAAGCCTATCTGGTAGACATCTGCCATTAACAGGTCATCCAACTAGAAAAAGAAATTGCTGCCCAAGAGCAGGCAGGAACAATCTCTGAATATGAAGCATTCCCTCTTTAGCTTAAACAAGTAAATAAGACACCTTGTAAGACATTCTCAAGTTAACTATGAATCCAAATTAGCCTCCTTTGCTAAGGATAACCATAAGGCTTTCTTCAGGTATATGTCGGAAACCTTAAAGGAAAAACCCAGATCTGAGCAAAACTGGTTTTTAATGGCACCACATATACTGAACCCACAGAAATAGCCAACCTGCTAACTGACAGGTTCATTGAAAACTTATCCCCCCTGTCCCTGCCACATATCCCCCAAAGCATCCCCTACCACCTGCCCTCCACCTAGTATCTCCAAGGAACAGGTCACAAACTCCCTCTCCAAAGCCAGAAACACAGCCTCTAGGGGACCTGATAATGTCCCAGGCTGTGTTCTAAATGTATTATAACAGGAACTAGCTGCACCACTGGATACTCTTTTTAACCACAGTCTAAGCACTGGTTTTGTACCTGCTGAATGGAAAATAGCAATTGTCATACCGTTACATAAAGGAGATGCCTCCACAGACCCTGGGAACTATAGACCCATACGCCTGACCAGCCTAATCTGCAAGACTATGGAAAGAATAATCATGGGACTTATCAATAAAGATATAGGAGACCTCCAAACACTCAACCCAACCCAGTTTGGCTTCATTAAAGGGAGATCCTGCCTCTTGAACTTAGTGGACTTCTTTGAGTCAGTCACCAAAGCCCTGGACAAAGGCAAATCCATGCATACGGCCTACCTGGACCTGGCCAAGGCCTTTGACACTATTCCCCACTCAGGCATCATTGATAAACTCACCCAGCTGGAGATCAACCCGTATATGGTCAGGTGGGTTGCAAACTGGCTCACTGATAAAATGCACACAGTCAAAATAGGTGACTCTACCTCCACCGTAACCAGTGGTGTTCCACAGGGATCGGTGCTGGGGCCCCTATTGTTTGGAATCTACTTCTCGGGTGTACAGGCTAAAACAAAAGGCCTATGGCTGGCAAAGTTTGCTGATGATTACAAACTGAGTACAGACATCAAGTCCCCAAACAATGTCAATGTCCTACAAGAGGGAATTACATAGACAAATGACTAGTGTCATTTGTCTTTGTAAGTCGAATGACTAGTGTCAAGGACATGGGCTAAAAGTCAATACCAAAAAATACATTATCATCTCCTTCAGCAAGGACACCATCCATGCAGATTACCACAGTAATAACAACACCCTAAGCATGCAATCAGTGATGAGAGATTTGGGCACACAGGTTTACAGCAACCTTTCCTTTGACCACCATGTCTCCGCAGTGGTAAGAAAGACTTTCTGCATCACCCACCTCATAAGTAAGGGCATTGCATCCAGAACAAAAGAGGTTATGGACCTCCTACACACCTCACTCATCAGGCCAATAATAGAATACAATGCTACCTTTGGTATGTATCTTACCAGGCACCTGTAGCAACTGGAAAGACCTAAAAGGTTTCTTACAAAGAAAATTCAGGATCTTCAGCATATGTTGATGGACTGAAATCAATGTCACTATACTCTGTGTCTTTCAGACTACTCAGAGGTGACCTCTGCCTTGCATATAAAGCAATCTCACATCCTGCTCTAATGAAAATGTTGCACATCCATAAATCAAATGGTATATGATGCACTCACACTAGGGGACTCAACCTAGTATGTGACATCAACATGACTTGCTGGAGAGACAGATATGTCTGATAGAGGTTACCTCTCCTCTGGAACAAACTTACAATTCAGGTGAAGCAGAGCCCTTCACTGACACTATTTATGTTTAATTTGGATGATTGGATGGAAAACCACAAATTCACTCCAGGAGTTTCACCTGTGTCCCTTGGACAGTGCCAGCAGTTGTTAACTTACAGTAGCCCTGCTTAAAACCTTGATATTTTTGGGAACAGGGGTTACTCGTGGCTAGGCATGTAAGGCCCCTAGAGCCATTAGCCTAGTAACCTGCTATGATCCTATGAACAAGAGAAAGAAAGTAATGTCCAAGAATAAGAGGGAACTGGCTCAGCAGAGGAAGAAATCCTTCTCTAGCTTAAACAAACAAATTAGAGATCTTGCTGAGTCCTTCAAAGCTGATTATGAATTAAAAATGCCCTCCCTAGCTAAGGATAATCACAAGGCATTCTTTAACTATGTCCAAAATCTAAAAGGGAATACCCAGCTATGCAATGAACTGGTTGGGGCTGGCACCACCCATACTCAACTGGAGGTAATAGTCAACCTGCTATTTGACAGATTTGGAGCAAACGTCACCCTCCTGTCCCCTCAAGTCATCCCCCAAAGTATACCTGTCACCATTTCTCAGTCTATTATCTCTAGAGAGCAGGTCATGTTGGTGCTCTCCAAGGCCAAAAACACAGCATTAATGGGACCAGACAACATCCCATGTTGCCTTTTAAACAATTTAAAACATGACCTAGCAGACCCACTTAGATCCCTGTTTAACCACAGCCCGTGAACTGGCTACATTCCGGTGAAATGGAGGACAGCAACAGTAATCCCTCTGCACAAAGGGGACCATCATCTGACCCTGGGAGTTACAGCCCCAAAAGCTTGACTAGCCTCAAATGCAAGGCCATGGAAAGAATCATTATGGACCTTATTAACAAGGACAATAGGTAATCTCCATACTCAGAGCCCAACCCAGTTTTGATTCGTTAAAGGTAAATCATGCCTGTTAAACATGGTTGACTTCTTCAAGTAGGTCATCAAGGCCTAGGACTAGGGAAAAACAGTGCATACCACCTATCTTGATGAAAAGCAATGAACCTCTGAGTAGACTAGGGAACTAACTAAAGAGAATCAATGAATACAAAGCAAAACAAAAGTGGTTCCACATGGCAAAAAATTAATAGTTAATAAAGAGTACTTTATAGCAAAAAAGTGAGCGCTTTTGTGGATAACATCCGCTTCTTCAGACTGTAGAAAATACACCATATCATACTTCCTTAAAAATATTCAGCCAATCAAATTCAAATAAAGCCTAATTGCTTTTAACATGTAAAATGCTGGATTGTAGTACATGACTCACTGCAAACATATACTAAAAGACACAAAACATATAAAATATGCAAAAACAATACTATAATAAAACCTACCAAATATGCTTAATAACATTACAAATGTCATGTAAATGCTGAACTGAAATATAAGACTCACTACAAATATATATTAAAATAAGGGGGTGAAAAATACAAGTATGCAATACTAAAATGAAATTTATTAAATACACTAAATAAACATTATTGTTAACAAATACAGTATTGAGCTATGATACCTAACTCACTCAAAAACATGCTGGGAGAAGTACAGAGAATAATATAATAATAACATGTTATGATAAGGCCTATAAAATGCACTTAATCAACATTATACCTAGTGTTGTACTAAAACATCCAAAAAAATTAAACTACAAAATATCAGTGCTTTAATGTTCTAACCTTCAGAAATGGTTTGAGAGAGACTCTATTATTGAGCCCTGGAGGTTTATCAGCTTGAAAGCGTATGATCCACTTTTGCTCGTTGGATTCAGTTCTATTACTCAGGTCACCTCCTCTTACAGTATCATGCACAATCTCTAGGACAAAGAACTTAAATTTATGGTCAATACCTGCTTAAGCCACATGTAGGGCTAATGCATTGGTTTCTTTAAGGTTCCTAATGTCCCTAAGGTGTTCCAAGATCCTGTCTTTAAATGCTCTGTTGGTTTTACCTGTATAGAATGCGAACCAAATGATACAATAGCAGAAGTATACTACATTTCTGGTCTGGCAGTCAGCATAGAACATGCTATCTATTTCAAAACCAAGTTTAGGATGCACAAAACGCCCACCAATGTGTATATGTGTACATGCTGCACATCATACCACCTATGTTGACCTAGCCAAGGCATTTAACACAATCACCCACTTAGGTATTATAGAGAAGGTCTCCCAATTGTCCCTACATTACCAGATGGATAGCCAACTGGCTCACCGACAGACACATACTGTCAAAGTGGGTGGCTTCACCTCTAGCAAAAGACCAGTCATCAGTAGCATACCACAGGGTTCTCTTCTGGGCCCCTTACTGTTTGGAATTTATTTCTCAGAAGTCCAGACAAAGTTGGACAGCCTGTAGCTGACTAAGTTCACTGATGATTACAAATTAGGAGCAATCATTGAGTCCCTCAACAATGTTAATATACTAAAGACAGGGTTAATGCAGATAACTAATTGGTGCCAAAGCCACATATTAAAGCTAAATGCAAAAAATGCAGTATTATTACCCTTTGGGAAAGCTGACATCCCTGCTAATTACATTATAGCCAGTGCCTCCCCAAGTATAGACCCAGTGGTACATGATATGGGTACTCAGGTTGATAGCAATCTGAACTTTGACT
Source organism: Protopterus annectens (assembly GCF_019279795.1). Taxonomy (NCBI): domain Eukaryota; kingdom Metazoa; phylum Chordata; order Ceratodontiformes; family Protopteridae; genus Protopterus; species Protopterus annectens. The sequence goes on along the minus strand of NC_056726.1, from coordinate 411,889,189 downwards.
ACCACGTATACACAGTAGTAAGGAAATCCTTCTATGTGGCACATCTTGTAAGTAAAGGCATCACATCTAGATCTAAGGATGTTAGAATTCCATTAGACTCGGCCCTCATAAGAACAATAATTCAGTACAATGCTCCCTTTTTCATGCACCTCACCAGACACCTGCAACAATTAGAGAGACCACAGAGGTTTCTCACCAAGAAATTACAGGGCACACAAAAACAACAAGTCTTACGCAGAAAGACAGAAAGCCCTGTCAGTGTATTCGGGTTGCTAAGGGGTGACCTGTGCCTGGCTTGCAGGGCAGTCTCTAATCCAGCCCTAATGGAAATGCTACACATCCATAAATCAAGCTGCATGAAGATCACTTGCTCCAGAGATCTTAACCTAGCCTCTGACATGAATAGGTCATGCTGGAGAGATAGATATATCTCCCAGAGGCTGCCACTTCTCTGGAACAAGCTTCCAATTCACGTCAAACAGAGTCCCTCCCTGAACCTCTTCAAATGCAACCTAGATTAATGGATCAGTGACTAGAAATTCACTCCTGAGGTGGTACCCATATCCATCCTGAAGTCACTATTAACTACCATAGACCCTTACCTCTGCAAACTTCACTTAACTAACACTGATAACTGGGGAAACATGGGATAAGTATGGCTGGGCCATTAGCCTAGCAACCTTCTATGAACCTATGAACCTATGATATAGAGACTGAGTTGTTACAATGGACAAAAGAGAAAATCATTCCATTACTACTTAGACATGTAAATACTGCTGTACATGTCTGTTCTGTATACACTAAAACATTGCCTGGAAAACTGAGGAGAAAACACACACTAAACCATTGGGCAGGATTCACGAAGACTTGCACGGAGTGTAAGAGACGTGTAACACTCCATGCAAGCCTCGTGATCCAGGAACAGCCCAAAACTCCATGTAAGAGACCAGCTAAAACGTCTCTTACACGTACTGGGTGTGGATATGCTAAATACCTCACTTGCAGCTGAAAGGCATGCAAATGAGGTAGAGTAGCGATCCACGAAACAGAAAGCAGCCCGTGTAAGAGCCGTTTTAGCTGCAGAAATGTACTCAGTTGACAACTGAGTACGTTTCTGCAAAAATCACAATGGAGCCATGTCAGCCCCAAATAAAGGGTGCATATGTGTCAAGCAGCATGCCAATGGCCAAATATGTGGCCATTGGCAAGGTAACCCGATGCAAATATATAATTTTTTTTTGGCGATCGCCGATGTTTAAACGCAGCGCAGCCGCGCGCAAATGGGCTGCACTGCATAAAACATAAAAATGAAGGTTATAAACCTACAAATGTGGGTTTTATGCAATACATGGAATGACAATGCAGGGACCAGCAGACAAAAAACAACATGGCCACCGTGTAGTGGTTGCTAAGGGGGGAAGCTGAGTCTAAGACATGTAACTAAGCATTAGTAGGCAATCTCATGTAAATGAGGGTTAGGATACTGAATCCCACAGTCACATAGCAAATGAGCACAGTCTGAGTAGTGTAAGAGATACATAAGGGGGATGAATAGAGTAGGAGATTGGTGACATCACAGGGGGGAATGGTAGAAAGAAATGCAGTTCATTGGAGGTCAGTGTAACATGACAGATGACAGACACAGATCAGGGAAAGAGGAGTGCCACAAGATAAGCATGGAAAAGTCAAGAAATGGAAGGTGTACACTGTTACTTACACCAAAGTTTCTTGCTGGGCGTGCATGCACACGTGTGCACACCATGAAGCGCGAGTAGGGCAGTGTGCGCGTGTGTAAGGCAGACTGAGCATGTGGGAGCGTGTTGGTAGATTTGTAACACTGTTTGCGCTAGTGTGCACGCGTTTTAACCTGAATAGGCAGATCCTGAACCGTGTAAGCATGTGTGTGCGCGTGTAAGCCACTGTGAGTGTGTTTCTGCTGGTATGCACGCTGCTCCCCCCTGAGGAAACAGAAAGGAAAAAGGAAGCAACAGAATTAGTAGGAAGCTAGCAGGGAATACTGCTGGAGCTAGCAGATGAAAACAATTAGAAGCAGGCAATTATACAGGCAGAATAGTAGCCCAGCCCAGCACTTAAAACTCTGCAAACAGCAGTGCAGGATGTTTCTCTCAAGAGACACTGCAAGACAGGAGTAAGCTATTAGAAGTGAAAACTGAAAAAGCTGAACTCAGAGCAGAAATGCTAGGGGCTGCCATAGCTGTCATAATGAGACATAGGCGACTTGCTGAGGGTGGTGACAATGCAGATGGTGCCAGACAACCCACAGTGAGGAGACAGAGAAGAGTGTACAGGCCCAGGGTCACCTACCATGGGTTACATGAGCTGGAGATAGTAGAGCTATAGAGTGGACAGAGAGCTCCTGCAGCAAATAGTCGAGCTGTGCAGGCCACGCCTCACACACAGAACCAACAGAGGGGAACACATCCCAGTGGAAACCAAGGTATGTGTTGGCCTAAGAATACTAGCAACAGGTACCTTCCAGAGACCAACTGGTGATATGATGGGGATATCACAGGCATCAGCCTCCAGGGTACTGCACCAGTTCCTGGATGCCATGTCAGCACATGTCAGTGATCATGTATATTTCCCCAATGCCCGTGAGGTATTGGCCAGCAATATGCGTCGCTTCCAGCAAATAGCGGAATACCCTGAGGTAGTGGGTGCAATAGACTGCACGCACATACGCATCAAAGCACCAGCAGGTGAGCGGGGTAGGGCCTAAATTAACCGCAAGGGCTTCCCCTCCATCAACTACCAGGTCGTGTGTGATGCCCAGGGCATAATAATGAATGTGTGTGCTGGCTGCCCTGGGAGCTACCATGATTCCCACATCTGGCATTTGACGCAGCTGTACCAGACATTTGCCAATGGGGACATCCCACACGGACACCTAGTGGGGGATGCAGGTTATGCACTGGAGCCGTGGCTGATGACACCCATCAGAAATGCACACACACCTGAACAAGAACGCCATAATGAGGCACACGCACAAACACGTAATGTAATAGAGCGTGTGTTTGGGCTGCTCAAGTCACGGTTCCAGTGTCTGGACACATCTGGTGGAGCCTTGCAGTACTCACCAACTACATGTACCCAAATTGTCATGGTATGTGCTATGCTACATAATATGATATTGTGAAAACAGCTGCAGCAGGACCAGCATAGGGCTGGGCCAAACAGCCCCCCACCATTGCCAAGGCCATCACAGGCAGAGCGTGACTCGGAGGAGGAACAACCTGAGCCTGCCCCAGTAGGCAGAAGGAGGCATGCCCAGTATGCCCTGGCCTTGGCAAAGAGGCAACGCATAGCACATACACTGGCTCAGTAGGAACCCTGGGAATGATACCCCCTATGACTCACTCAAATAATAACAGGGATGCTTAAAATTACATGACCTGCTCACAAACATGTACAGGGAGTGTAATATGTGCATCCGACAGAGGCAGCCCTGCAGCACCACCTGAGGCATGAATGCCATGTGTTAAGTAATGTAACACCATGTACTATATGCACACTTGAGGACCCTGACTAACATCCACCCTCACCAAGCATGAAGCCACAAAATGACGATGGGATGATCAATTGCAATAACTGGCTGAAGTAATGCAGTTAGTCAAAGGGGAGCCAATGTGTTTCAGCCTGGGAAGACATGCTGAGCATGACATAATGCACCACCTGCTAGGGGTGTGCACCTATCAGTCCAGGCCCCATGGATACTGGCAAAGGCTGTCAGTACCCACAGCATGCCCTGAATAGGTAAGTCTCAAAACACAAACCCACCTTCATAGGTACCACAAGGGATAGGAACCTAGATGTAATGCTACCCAATGCCAGAAGTCTAAACAGCAAGATGCGTGCAGTGTAAACGCACACAGTATGGAGAATGTTGATATCAGTACTGTAATAGAAAACTGGGTCAAGGCTCACATCAGCACCCTAACACTACCAGGTTACACCTCATACTGTGCTGTACAGCCTCAAAACATGGAACAAGCTACAAAAGGAGGGTGACTAGCAATAATTGTCAAGGATAACCACACCCCCATGTTGGTACCACAACAAGAAGCAGCATGGATTAGCCATGGTCAAATACCAATGGCTAAAACCGCCTCCCAGTATATAGCCTGCTGCAGACTACTGTCCTAATACCAGGAACTGCACCTGGCCTATGTTGGAATACATGAATATATCAAGCCCCCCAAACCACATTATATTGGTTGACTGAAAATACCCAGACATACACTGGGAGCATTATACTAGCACCAACACAGTAGGAGAAAAGTTCCCAGAATCCATAAACCAAAATGCCCAGGAACAATGTACCACTCCCACAAGAGGGGTAAGCATACTGGATGTGATAATCAGCAACATGCATACTGGATGGCAAGATGAGAAGTGTATCCCTCACTGGTAAGACCAGACCATAGAGTAATCACACCGGATTTACACATCCTGACCACAGTCCCTGGCCAGAAAACCACAGTGAAAAACATGTGTAAAGCATAAGATGTAATGTGATCCTATCTCGCCTACATTCTCTACAGATGGCTTCGGAGCCGATCCTCGGCTCCAACTCGGCCGCTATACAATAGAACGCAGTCTCTTATTGGCTGAGTTACCTCATATCCCAGGATGCACCACTACCACTTCCCTAGATCTCGTTTGCCGCTTTTCAGCATAGACGTGGTCTCGGACTTGGCTGAGCTAAGTATCTTTAGTCAGAAATTTTTTCTGTCTGAATTTTGGTAAAGACTTACCCAAAAGCTGTTTTAACAGCTATTGTTGTTGTGTGATTGGTTTTGCTATATTTTTTGTGGTAAATTGTGTTTTGTTTGTTAGTTAAGTCGGTGTTTAGCAGTCCCGTTTAAGTTAGAGGGGCCTAGCCCTACCCTAGGTGTTTAAGTTAGAGTCTAGGTTGTCTGTTCCATCTTATTTTTTTCTTGTATCGGTGTTTAGTGTTTTATAACCATGTCTAAAGAACATAGACCATCCGGTTTTAAAAAATGTGTTAAATGTAGTTATAAAATGTCTATAACAGATGACCATTCCTTATGTGTTTATTGTTTAGGTCCCAAGCATCTTCAGGAGTCCTGTAGCGTTTGCCACGCTTTTTCCTCTCGCGTCCTCCAAGAGAGGAAAAATAAATTGATCTTAAAAGGGCTTATTACCCCTTCCTTTGAGGAAGCCCTATCTTCCTCTTCTTCTTCACCTTCTAGGAAGAAGAAAAAACCTTCGGCTCCGACCAGCCCGTCGGATCCGGCAGCAAAAAAGTCTCGGCAGGCTTCTCCGTTGGCTCCACGGACTTCGGAGCCGAGGGCGGAACGGTCTGCCTCGATGTCTCCAGCCTCGACTCCTCTGGTTTTGGAGTCGAGAGCTCGGGCATCGAGAGGCGTGTCACCTTCATCGGCTCCACTGCCTTTGGAACCGATGGGGGTTGCCCGCTCAGACTCTTCCCCTTCTTTGCCGAAGTCCTCATCGGCTCTGAGGGAAATTGCAGTAGTAGTGGAGTCTCCCTCTGCGCCGATACTTCTAGAACCATTACGGAGCCGGTCCCCCAGTCTTTTGGAGCCAGCAGAGAAGTCGACTCGGACCCGGTCGGTCTCTTCTCGTTCTTCGAGGATGTCCGATTCGGACTTAGACAGGGTGCTTCAAAGGCTTTTCCAGTCTCCAGTCTTCGCAAAGTTGATCTCGGCTCCAGCCCAGTTGGCTTTGGAGCCGATCTCCCATCCTGCTACATCGATTCCTCCTCCAACAGCCTTGGCACCATTGGAGTCGGTGTTGGTGGAACCGGTGGAAGTTATCTGGTCGGTTCCGACTCTAACTTCAACCCCGTCCCTCGGGTCGGGGTTCGGTACGTGGACCTCCTCTGTCGGCCCCGGGGGGGACGCTTTGGGCCCGATCCTTTTGGTTCTGAGCCTCCCTCTTGGTGCGTCGGCTGCAGGGGTTCCGACTGCCGTTGTGGTCTCGGGGGCTGAACCATCCCAGGACTCTGGGGGTCCAGCCTTCGATGCCATGAGAAGTGCAAATCCTTTGTGGCCACTTCGACCATTTCACCACCACCTTCCCTGGGCATGGAGACTGGCGCTTTTGCAATCCCCCTGTCTCACGACAGCGGAGCCCCTGGGCCTGAGGTTACCCCCATTGGGGGTTCCCTTCTTCCTGGAGGTCCCTCCGACACGCTTTCGGAGGAACCTCCCAGGAAGAAACAGTGTAAGAGGAAACACGTCGACTCCCCTGATGAGTCTCTCACTTCGGATACCGACCTCAATGATGCGGAGGGGTCCCCAAAGTCGTCCTTGGAAGATGTCTCCTTTGCGGACATCTTAGAGATCCTCAAGCAGCAAGGCGACTGGCAGTCCAAACCCCCTTCTGCTGAGGAGTCGGTTTTCCTCAAGGCCTTCGGGGCTCAGCCCTCCGCCTCCTGGGTGTCTCCGCCCTTCGATGAGCTTCTGGATTTGATCTCTCGAAGGGCGTGGGAACACCCAGATTCTGTGGAACCAGTGCCAGCTCGCCCCAATAAGTTCCTCTCGGCTCCCCCGGACAAGGACTTTTTATCAAAAGGCGTGGCTGTAGATGCTATGGTGGTGGCATCTGCCACCCAACAAGATGTGGCAGAGGCTTCGACGTCCGTCCATCCTCCTAATAAAGAGTCTAGGAGCATGGATCGGTACAGCAAGCATACCCTTTCTTCAGCGGCCTTTACATTAAGGTCTCTGAATTACCTGACACATTTCACCAGACTACAGAGGGATCTGATCAAGGAGCTTTCGGATACCCTCTCTGGTAACTTACCTGAGCAGTTGACCCAGACGGTTAACTCCCAGTTGGCTACCCTGTCTTCATTATCTAACTCGTCCATGAGGCTCATATATTATGCAGCCGAAGGAGCGAGTAGAGCGGCTGGAACAGGTGTTGCTCTACAGAGACAAGCCTGGCTACGCCTGTGTCACTTTGCGGAGGCCTTTAAGTCTTCCTTTGCCGACGCCCCCTTTGATGGGTCCTCACTGTTTGGACCCAAGGTAAAGGACACATTGACTCGCTGCGAACAGGAGGGTAAGACTTTAACTGCTGTAGGAGCCCGGTTTTCCATTCCCTTCAGACCTTATCCCAAGGCTCGAAGAGGAGGGAAAATGTGGTTCCGTAAGACTCAAAAGCCTTACTCATTGCAACAGAGTGATCCCCCTTCTAGAGGCAGGGGAGGGGGAAATTTTTCAGGGAGACGCCGTCCCAGAGGCGGCGGAGGCCCCCGCAACACTGGAGACCGCGAGTCCTTTCGTGGCTCCTCCTCCTTCCACCATCCCTGAAGGAGTACCCGACTGTGCAGCTCCGGAGCCAGTCGGGGGTCGCTTTTCGAAACACCTAAAGGCCTGGGAAAATATTACTCAGGACCAATGGGTGCTTCGGATCATCGCCGGAGGTTATACCATCCCCTTTGTTCAACCCCCTCCACCAGTCCAAAGAATCCCGGACCCGCCACCCAGTCAACGGGATCATGCAGCCAACGAAATATCAAAGCTGCTTCAAAAAGGGGTCATCCAACCTGTCCCCGCAGACCAGGCCGGATCAGGGACTTACTCAAGATTCTTTTTGGTGCCAAAAAAGACCGGGGACTTGAGACCCATTTTGGATCTCAGCAAACTAAACCGATTTGTAAAAAAGTCCAAATTCCGGATGGTCACTTTGCAATCCATTCTCCCGCTTTTGGAGAAAGGTGTTTGGATGTGCTCCATAGATCTCAAAGACGCCCACTATCACATTCTGATAGATCAGGCATCGAGGAGACACTTACGCTTCAGCCTAGGAGACAGTCATTTCCAGTTCCGAGCACTGCCCTTTGGTCTCACCTCAGCCCCCAGGGTGTTCACCAAATGTTTGGCGGTGGTGACTGCTCACTTGAGAAGTCTAGGATTCCAGGTGTTTCCATACCTAGACGACTGGCTCCTAACTGCCACCTCCAGGCATCTAGTCTTGGAAAACCTAGCAGCCACTATCACACTAGGCAACTCCTTAGGAATCACCTTCAATTGGTCAAAATCTGTATTGCTACCATCTCAGCGTATTCTGTTTATTGGTGCAGAAATAGACTCAAGGCAGTTGCGAGTCTATCTCCCTGCGGAAAGAATAGCGACACTCCAGCTTCAGGTTCAGGCTCTGCTCCTCAAACGTTGTGCTCCAGCAAGAATGGTCCTACAGCTGTTGGGCTCCATGGCAGCCACCATTCTTCTGGTCCCCTTGGCAAGGTTGCACATGAGGATACTTCAGTGGCTCCTATCAGTCCAGTGGTCTTACCAAGACCTTCCCCTCAGTCACCACATACTGATCACAGACACGTGCAAACAGGATCTTCGTTGGTGGCTTCTATCCTCCAACCTGAATCTAGGGCGACCCTTCATTCCCCCACTCCCCTCTGCCACGTTGACTCACGGGCCTCCCAGACAGGGTGGGGGACATTATCTGGACAGGTCGGTCCAAGGCACGTGGCACTCCGACGAGAGTCTTCTCCATATCAATATCCTGGAGATGAGGGCGGTGCTTTTAGCGTTGCAAGCACTGCACGATCACCTCCCCCAGGGTACGATTGCCATTCAATCCGACAACATGTCGGTAGTCTGGTACTTAAACAAGCAAGGAGGAATCAGGTCCTACCCCCTTTGCAGAGAAGCCATGAAAGTATGGGATTGGGCGATTGCTACCAAGCGTTTCCTAGTGGCAATGCACATTCCGGGGAAATCCAACGTGATAGCCGACAGACTGAGCAGAACTATTCTCTCACCTCACGAGTGGTCCTTGAACGACAGAGTGGTAACGCAGATTTTTCACAAGATGGGGAGTCCCTTGTTGCGATCTCTTCGCAAGTCCCCTCAACGCGAAATGCCAACACTTCTTCACTCTGACCCCAGTCCCGGGGGAGATCCCCAAGGACGCTCTAGTCCACGTTTGGCCCTCCGGTCTGCTATATGCCTTTCCACCGGTTCCCCTTCTCCCCAAGGTGATTCAGAAGGCGATTCGCTTGAGAAGCAAAATGATATTAATCGCCCCATACTGGCCTCGACAAGTCTGGTTCCCCTTTCTTCACAGGTATGCATTGGAGGGTCCTTGGTTCCTGGACCAAGTTCCGGACCTTTTGACTCATCAGTCAGGACAGCTCCATCAAACCCTCCATTCATTGAAGTTGGCAGCCTGGCTACTCCTCTTCCAACCATAATTAGGAGCCATTCCTTTGCCCCTGAAGTCATGCACATCTTGTCTTCGGCCCACAAGACTTCTACGAAAAAGATATATAGCAATAAATGGAAGAGGTTTGCTATTTGGGCCCAACTCCGAGGATTAGACCAGATGACAGCCTCGGTATCAGAAGTACTGAAGTTTTTAGCTTCCCTATTCAATCAAGGTTGCTCAGTGTCTACCATCAAAGTACAATTGGCTATTTCCAATTTTCATGAAAGTGTGGAACCTCCTTTAATGAGCAACAAGTTGTGCAAAGCCTTTATTAAAGGAGCTTGGCTTCTACGACCCCTATATCTCAACCTGCACCTCCGTGGGACCTTAACGTGGTATTAGGTGCATTAACCTCATCCCCTTTGAGCCGGCAGCAACCTGTGATCTAAAATTCCTTTCTTGGAAGACTGCCCTTCTAGTTGCTATTACTTCAGCCAGACGAGTTTCAGAACTTCAAGCCCTATGTGTTAAACCACCATACTTGGTATTTCACAAGGATAGAGTATCTCTTAGACCAAACCCATCTTTTATACCAAAGGTTTGTTCTAACTTTTGTCTACAACAATCACTAGAGCTACCGGTCTTCTTCCCCAAGTATTCGAATAGAGCTGAATATACTTTTCACTGCTTGGATGTGCACAGACAATTACATTTCTATTTGGATAGGACACACAAAGCACGAAAATCAGATCAACTGTTTGTGTCCTTTTCGGATAATAAATTAGGCAAAGCCATCACAAAAGTCACTATTGCCAAGTGGATCAGGGACTGCATCAATCATGTTTATCTCATCTCAAATAAGGAACTTATAGTTCCAGTGAAAGCTCATTCTACTAGGGCTATGGCCACTTGCAGCTTTTCATTCCAAGCTCTCTATTGGCGACATTTGTGCGGCTGCCACGTGGACATCTTCACACACCTTTGTTTCTCACTACAAATTAGATGTGGCATCCATGGGTCGAGCTTCCTTCGGTTCCACAGTTCTCAGGAGTGTTTTCCAGTGAGCCACCCAGGAATTAGGTGCTAGGGACACTGTCCCATCTGTAGAGAATGTAGGCGAGATAGGATCACATTACATCTTTTAGTTATGTACTTACCATAACTTTAGATGTATGGGATCCATCTCGCCTACATTCCTAATAAACCCCCCCTCCTTCCCCCTGTCTCGTAGACCAGGAGAGACTGGACGATCCGAAATTGAACTTCTTTCCTCTCTTGAAAGACCTGAGAATGTTATAACAATAGTATGTTTCTATCAGCATGAGTGCGGACAAACAAGATCTGGGGAAGTGGTAGTGGTGCATCCTGGGATATGAGGTAACTCAGCCAATAAGAGACTGCGTTCTATTGTATAGCAGCCGAGTCGGAGCCGAGGATCGGCTCCGAACCCATCTGTAGAGAATGTAGGCGAGATGGATCCCAACATCTAAAGTTATGGTAAGTACATAACTAAAAGTTGCACCCCTCCAAACCGATGTGGAATCCACGAAAGGCCCTGTGCAGGTGCAGAATATGGGACACACCACAGAACATGTTATACAGGCATTCCATGAACACAGCCAGGAATGCTTGGATTATGCAATCACAAATAACAACAAGACACAATGCCATACACGCAGGCATCTGGCATGCTGGACTCCAGCCATTACCAAATCATGCAAGAAAATGAGGAAGCTACTACATGATAGAGCAAACATAAAAAGGAAAGTAATCACTGATCAGTAGTATGGCAATAAAATATGTCCACACATACAATCAACTAAAACCAGCCACAACAAGTAGAATCTGTGAATCCAGAGGCAATGTGACACCTGCCCCAAGTACACAGACAACCCTCAACTCTCCCCAATAAATACAAATATATGTGAGAGATGCAACCATTTATCCAAACCGGAGGCTGAGCTCCCCCAACTCAGTACTGTCAAAACTAGTCAGGAGGAGAAGGTAACCACATACACCATAAACCCAGTCCAACATAGACCTATCACAACTGTAAACCAAACACATAAACACAGAAAAACATTCCCGGAGGCCCTAATTACAAACACACCACACCAACAGAGGCCTCCAAAGCAGACCCCAAGCAACCACAACCTCCAAACATAGCAATGCAACACATAGTACACAAAGCTGGTGTGCCAAACAGTTACAGGCCAGAAGGAGAAACAACATGCCTGATACAGTTGTAATAGGTGTCTGTATAGGCAGACACACTGCTGTCCCACTCACCAGACTGAACAAGAGAAAGGGTACAGTAAGCTGCCTGTAGGCTGCCACAATATGCCACATAACACAAATACGCAGGTCACCCCAAAGCAAGCAGAAATACGATGCACTCATTGTCCATGCTGGTGTGAATGACCTAAGATGTACCTCCCTGGACTACATGAAAAGAGACATGGATGAGCTCTCTGAGTATGTACTCCAGGCCGGTATGACACTGGCCGTTTGCAGCATCCAACCCTCACCAAGAATGATGCCACAGTACAA